>NW_026939185.1:0-90921 GCF_032062105.1 Saccostrea cuccullata | reverse complement strand
CATTTTCTTTATTGAACAACAAATTCTAGTTCAAAATGTTATAATGGACTACACTTGATAGAGTCACATTCCTGTTTAAACAAAGTAGATATCAATACTACAAGCTCTCTGTTACCTACAAAGGTATCTTGGTACATTATTAATTAAGTATTTCCAGTGGGATAACATCATTTGAATATATGTCATTGTGATATAGAGAGTCAACGTCAATATATACGCCTGGGGTATCTCCAGTTTTTGTGACTGTCTATGGTGATATAAAGCTGATTGCATATGAAGCATCCAGCAACCTGCACAATCATATGACAATGTACTTTGCAGGTTCCTCCAACTTTTCTTTAGACTTGAAAAGCTGGAGGGTATATATAAGCGGGATGTCTGTCCGTCTGTTACGCTTTGGGGTACCCATCTCTTATCTGAAACTCCTCTCATACCACTGAATGTAATTTGATGAAACTTTCACAAAATCTATATTACATAGTGCCATTGTGTACCTCCTATTTTACTTTTTGATCCAATAACACATATTTAGGGTTTCCCAGAGCAAGCCATGGACACTGCCCTTATATTCATATGGGAGGAGGGGGTATCATTTAGTGAGCTCATTGCTCACAGTACCTCTAGTTTAAACACACATGCCTTTATGGTATTAACCCTATCAGCAAGGTTTGGTTCGGAGGGAGGGTTTGGTATAGTAACTAAATACACACACACACTACATTCAGGAAAAAACAAAAGCATTGATCCTCTTTGTAAAAAATTTAATTTCAAAGTAACAAAATATCAATACATTGTACCACAGGACATGGTGATGAGCTAGACATTTATTTCATCATTAAAACACAGCACAGACACTTCCGAAAACTATGTACATTTTATATATTAGTTAAAAAAAGCAATGTACATTATATTTCTTAAATAACAAAAATATTGCATACACATTTGTCATAAAACTTCATGTACATCATGTATGGCAAACACACCATATGAATATTTTATTATTCTACTATTGTACAACTTCAGTGACTGACACCCAAAAATTATCAAGTTTAATAACTATTACTCCTCCATATAAGAAATTAAACAGAAGTATTCCTGTCACTTTTAAAATGAAAATCTTGTCTCTCTTAACTCCAGTTGATAACTAGCCTGCCGAGAATACATTAGAGAATATGTTGTGATAACTTTGTGTTAACATCAAGCTGTTATCCTTCTATAGTTTAAAACTATTATTTTTAAGATCAAATATTAATGGTCTGGTTGGAAAAGTGGCAACAAATCAAAGTAAAACACCATCTATCAACCTCAGTAAGTCTAAGGTTACACATAAAGTCATCAAAGCCAGATTAACAACCGACAAGTTGAATATATTTTAATAAGTACAAAGCACTGAATTTGTCTCTCCTTCAAAATTTAACTTGTGTTTCTCAAAAAAAAAATTCATCCTTTAAACTTTTATGTATTCATGTGTTTAGTAAAAAGTTACAATAATATGCATGAAAAGGGCAAACTTTTTTTGCAATCTTACAATTTTCTAACAGCATTTATGAATCCAATTTCGGTTGGAAAAAAATTTGCACTCAAAACAAAAATTTTTTTCACACAAATTTGCACACTGATATTAGTATGAAAAAAGATTTACATTCTATAGTACATGTATTGTTTATTCCTTTATTATTTCAAAAATTGAATTACCTGATCTCTTATAGCACATAAAATTCATGCAGTGCTTTCCTTCTAGTCAACATGTTTATATATTGGCATGCAACAACTGTAATGGGACTCATTCCAAATACTAGTATGAAATTAAAATACTCAATTTTATCATCTTTAAATTGATGCACAATGTAAAAAAAAGATATTGATTCTAATTCATAAACAATGCTACACGTATAAATACCCCTATCATTTCTGGCTGGATGTTTTGACTACATGCAGAATTTCTGACTCAGCATAACTCTTACATTATTTAGATAAGTTGACTACCATTTCACCCTCACAAATTTACTATACACTTATATCTCCATTTAGTTTTGATCAATTGAACAAAAACACTAGTATTTCTTATCAATTCTTAAAGCAAGTACTTTTAAGCAAAACAGAACAGACAACTTTCACATTTACAAGAGTAATTTCCCTTTACAGGGTCAATCTTGGGACTTATTTGGACAGTGTCTTACAAAAGGCATGCCTTCCTTGTTGACTGATACTGGGGCAATATAGAAATTTTATAAAAGTTAGGCTCCAAACATTTACAGGAATTAAAGCTGAATAAAACTATTGCTTATTTGGAGTTGTCTCACTGAAAATTACAATGTAACAATAGGATTCTGGGTTTGATGGCAAATACCGGTACTTTAATATAATAATTACAAATTGGAATTTTTTTTTCTATAAATGGAGACTATCGTTTTATTAATAAACTTCAACTGGAAAAAAGTTCCTTTCCAGGTCTGAAACTCACCAGGTGACAATATTCAAAGATGGCTTAACTTTACACTGATATCCAGACAGACAATTTATTTTACACGTTAGGCCTTAGACAGGATTTTTATGATACATGCATTATCACAAGTGTGAAGCCAATCTTCCTTGCAGAGTTGTCGTTACTCTCTCAGACAATGGGCTCTAGTCAAGATTTTTGGTAAAAGACAAGATATTCCAAGGATTATTTCACATTAAACTAATTGTTCTAGATCTATACTTAGTGAATATTTACTTTAGTGCAGGAATTTAATTAAGATGACCTGAAAAAAGTTGCACCCTATTTATTGTGATTTACACCGACAGTATGATATAAGGAAGCCATTGACGGAATTTACAAGCTAGCAGCAGAGAGTGGGGTGTCCAAGCATGGATGAAATTTTTGTTACAAATCCTGTTTCAAAAGTGAAATAAATTCCATATTTAAGTAGAAAACATTGAATTTTTTGTTTATCATATATTAGGCTGTCTAAGTCATTTCTTTGACATTTCATGTTATAGGCTTGAGTAGATTTTGGAGAAACTGATACAACTTGTACTTTGAATGAAGTATTTTTAAGTAATTTATATATATCAATTTTTATTTAAGCATTGAATTCATATTTTGGGATGTCTTCGGTCCTATAACACACCTGGCCATGCCGACAAATTGAATACCGCGCTAATGTGCGGTATGATAATTTGTCGGCACGGCCAGGTGTGTTATTGGACCGAAGACATCCCAAATATGAATTCAATGCTTATATTTACATTCTCTTATTTTTCCTCTTCATAATTGTTTATTTTGGTAATTTTTAATGTGTATTTAGCGCCCTTCAGAACTGGTGTGCTTTATAGATGTAAGAGTCGTTTTTGACATTTGTGATGTTGCAAAGTTAAGTAACGCAAACGAACATTGCGAGGGAAAAAAGTGACAAATTAATTTGAAACGCACATTTGTTGTATTTTTACTTTAATTTAACAGGGTTAATTTTTTTAATTAAATTGTGTCAAAACAATGCACATTTTGGTTTTCCTAGAGTATTTAATAAAATACATATAGTCCCTACTGTGTATTCAAACGCGCGCTGAAAAGGTTTCGCGTGTGTTATAGAGATTTGAACGTCGTGGATTTCTAATGGATTTCATAATAAAATTACACTGAATGTAAATATACCAATATGAAGTACTTGGAATTTTTAGCTATTCTTTTGTTTTAACGATATTAATTATTTAAAATATAATAACAGCATTTTGATCCAAGTTTGCAAAAATAAGTTAATGACTGAATGTTTAGAAAAAATTACCAATATTAAAAACATTTTCTTTACAACACTTTTTTTGGACTGGAAAAATAATTGAGATTTTTTTCTCTCACTCATACAAATAAACAGTGAAAATATTAATTTCACTTTTTTAAATGAATAAGGTACAGTATTTCATTGTTGAACATTTCACTAAGTGAGATAAAAAGTGAAAATATTAATTTCACTTTTATTAAATGAATAAATTACAGTATTTCACTGTTGAACATTTAACAAGGTCAGATATAAGTGAAAATATCAATTTCACTTTCATTAAATGTCAGAATAAATTACAGTATTTCACTGTTGAACATTTAACAAGGTCAGATATAAAGTGAAAATATTTTCACTTTTATTAAATGAATAAATTACAGTATTTCACTGCTGAACATTTAACAAGGTCAGATATCAAGTGAAAATATTAATTTCACTTTTATCAAATGAATAAATTACAGTATTTCACTGTTGAACATTTAACAAGGTGAGATATAAAGTGAAAAAATTAATTTCACTTTTATTAAATGAATAAAATGCAGTATTTCCCTGTTGAACATTTAACAAGGTGAGATATAAAATGAAAAAAAATTAATTTCAGTTTTATTAAATGAATTAATAAAATGCAGTATTTCACTGTTGAACATTTAACAAGGTGAGAAAAATGACTGTTAATACCCAAAAAGGGAAATCTCTTAAGAATATGAAAGTTGTCTATTAAGTTTCATAAAAAATCAGGTTAAATATGATAGTTCTAGCACCAAAAAGTCTGAACTTGTTTACTTTGCATAAATTATATGAGGCTTTTCAACTTGTTGTACTATAAGTTACTTTCTCTAAATAAAACAAGTTATCTTTTCCTCATGTCTAATTCTCCTAATTGTTTCTTCATGCTTATCAGGGGATTTCTTTACAGCCGGCCAAATATTTCTTCCATTCCATCAGAAGTTAATACACTAGCTTCGATCCATTGTTAAGTCTACTTGAACTCGTGTTGAGATAGTGAGACTGCTAGCTCTCTCCCTGGTAATGCTTTATCAAATCCATCTTTTCCATTTAACCAATAGGTTTTCATTATTCCTTTTCCCTGTAATGAATTTGAATTTAACTTTACTATTGGATTTAAGATATGAAATTGTCCACATAAACAATTCTTGAGAAAAAACTGACAATCTATTTCTGCTTGCAGAGGATATTAGTCCTACCTTGACTTCTCTCTCTCCTCTACACTCCAGATGATACCCTCCCAACTCTTCTAAAATGGTGGCTGTACTCTGACTCATGTGGGCTCTCAGAGCTGTCAAACAACGAAAATATCACTTATATACAAGCTTCACAATTCTGTCTCACTCCGCAAAGGTATATAAACCAAGATGTAAAATTACTATTGGACAACACTACTCAATATTTGAATATACATTTATCTAGAATTCATTATTTAACATGAGGCAGAAGAGGATTGACAGTTTCATGAGTTTCATGGCTTCATCTAGGACTAAATCCCTGAATAAAGTGACACAAATTTCAGTAGTGGGTGTGTGTGTGTGGGGGGGGGGGGGATCAAAGGTATTTCTTATCCACAAATTTACCTCTAAAATATAACTGAAATATTTTGAAAGTTTTTTGTGATAAGACATCTTTTAACAATATTACATCTCAACAAATGTGTAAATCTTAAACCTTACCAAATTCATTAAATAAAGAGATAGTCTGTAATTCACACACTCACCGACTGAGCTGGATTCCATTCTTGATGCTGTGTTAACTGTGTCCCCAAACAGACAATACCGCGGCATCTTAAGTCCGACCACTCCAGCAACACATGGGCCTGTAATTATAAAGAAATCACCACACTTATACAAGAGGTCACCACTCTTATACAAGGATCACCACACTTATACAACAGGTTTTGATACCTTAAATATGCACTTTTGATTTTATTTTCCTAATTATCTCCCCTTGATGTTTTATCATGTTGGTTCACATCCCCAATTTTAATATAAACAAGAGCCCTTTGGCCAAGGATGCTCTCTGACAAATTTGACAAAAATTGGTCAGGGGCTTCTTGAGTTATGGCACATATTCTAAACAAGAGGCCCATGGGCCTTATAGGTCACCTGAGTATCATGCAACAACTTTCCAACAATTGAGTTTGATTCATGTTTTAATCTAGAAGCCATGAAATTAACAATTTTGAAAGAGGCACCAATATTGCTTATCATAATTATGCACTCAGCATACTTACTTTGGTTAGTAATACCCAGAGGTACATGAAGATCACAGTAACAAAGAGAAAATGCATTTCCACTTTATCATTATCAGTTGTTCATCCCATCCCACAGGAACCACTGACCCTGGGGCCATATCTTTCAAAATGTTGGAAATTTTATAAATTCTATTTCATTATGTTGTTAATACCAAAGTGCAGATTTCAAAGCATTAAATCATTTTCAGACCCCCCCCAGCCAAGTACCTCTGTCCCAGGGGCCAGGAAATTAAGCATTTTTGGAAGAAGCAGCGTTCTTCGTCATAAATATATACTAAGATCATTGCCATAATACCCAGGATCAAAGGAAAAGATTTTCAAAAAATTTATGCATTTTCACTATATAAACATTAGAGCCACACCCTAACACAAGAATCCCTGACCCAGGGGCCCTGAAATTCACAAATCTCAAAGAGGCATCCTTCCTCCTCATAACTATGTATATAGTTCATTGGTTTAATACCCAGGTGCAGAAAAGAAGATTTTTAAAGAGTTTATGCATTTTCATTATATAAACAATAGAGCCCCGCCCTAACACCAGAACCGCTGACCCTGGGGCCATAAAATTCACAATTGTGGAAGAGTCACTCTTACTCATCATAACTATGTACTTAGTTAGTTTATTTAATACCCAGGAGCAGAGAAGAAGATTTTCAAAGAAATAATGCATTTTCACTATATAATCTATATAGCCCCGCCCTGCCACTAGAACCCCTGACCCTGGGGCCATTAGATTCACAATTTTGGAAGAGGCAGCCTTATTCAACATAACTATGCACTTGGTTAGTTTATTTAATATCCACAAACAGAAAAGAACATCAAAGAATTATTGCAATTTCACTACAATAATCTATATGGCCCCGCCCTAGCACTAGAACCCCTGACCCTTGGGTCATTAAATTCAAAATTTTGGAAGAGGCAGTCATTTTCAACTCAAGTATGCAATTGGTTAGTTTATTTAATGCCCAGGAGCAGAAAAGAAGAATTTCAAAGATATAATGCATTTTCACTATATAACCTATTTAGCCCTGCCCTAGCACTAGAACCCCTGACCCTGGGGCCATGAATTTCACAATTTTGGTATAAGACTTAATGCTGATTACAATCATACCAACAGTTTGACTGCTTGATGTCCAGGAGTAAAGAAGAAGATTTTTAAAGATTGCACTAATTTTAGTGGTTTTTGCCCCACCCCCCCAGGCCCCAGGGGGGCGGGGACCATGAAATTCACAATTTTTGTTCCCCTTCACCTATAGATGCTATATGCCAAATTTGGTTGAAATTGATTGAGCGGTTGCAGAGAAAAAGTTGAAAATGTTTTAATGTTAACGCATGACGACGGACGAAAACAGATAGCAGTAGATCACCTGAGTTTACTCAGGTGACCTAAAAAGTTTACATAAACCACACAAATGTTAATTGCTATAGTTCTTTGAACTTGTTTACTGTTCTAGTAATAACTCTAAAATTACCATATGCCCTTTACTTGAACAAACTAAGGTGTCCTTTTCCAAGATGAAAACAATTCAGACAGTGAGACAAAATAATTATAAAAAACCCCACTGGACTGGTCTTACCTGAATGCATTCCACATCGTAGCTGCAGGAACTTCTCTGGCATGTGCCTGATCTTAAAAGTCAGTACAGCAGAGAGTAATTCTAGGGACATTGTAGCAATCTCTCCAGCATGAAGATTACCATTTCTGATTGGTAAACCACTGACAACCATATCTATAAAAGTCCATCAAACAAATCAACAATCATTTAAAAAACTTCTCACAACTGGCAGTCTCTACTTAAGGTTTCTGAGAAAGAAATAATCAATTATAAAACAGAATATATCTTCAATTTGTAAAGAAAATTCTTTGTGGGAAACTTACATGCATCACCAATGGTCTCTACTTTGTACACATCATAGTGGTCCAAAATAGCATCAAAACAAGTATAGAGATCATTGAGAAGTGTGACGACCTGGAACGGCGTACTGTCACGAGCGATGGCTGTAAAGCCTACCAAGTCACTGTAAGACAAAAAACAAACTATAGGAGCTTCTGAGTCAATAACAGACCGAAAGGTCTAAAATAACTAATAGACAAAAACAAACAATCAGAGGTTCCATGACAAATAACAGACCGAAAGGTCTAAAATAACTAATAGACAAAAACAAACAATCAGAGGTTCCATGACAAATAACAGACCGAAAGGTCTAAAATTACTAATAGACAAAAACAAACAATAGGAGGTTCCATGACAAATAACAGACCCAAAGGTCTAAAATCACTAATAGACAAAAACAAACAATAGGAGGTTTCATGACAAATAACAGACCCAAAGGCCTAAAATCACTAATATAACTAGAACTGTCCAAACGGGACAAAACACCCCCCGCTGGGTTTTTCAGAAGTGCTAAATCATATATATTTTATGGATCTAAGAGAAGAGAGAAATGCTAAAACATTTTTAGTGCAAATGTAATTGCAGCCTTAAAACCAGAAGTCTCTGTCGAGACTGAAGCTCTACTGGTTTGTACTTATAGCAAAGGAAGAGAAAAGTTCTTAAGCAGTTGGGAATTGAAACTTTACCACAGCAATAAAAAGAATAATGATCCTTGATTAAGTCTCTTTATGTTCTTAGTATAGTCTACTTGTATGCCACATTATATTATAATCAGACTTAAACTGCAGGATGAGTAGCATTTTGAGAGTTTTTAACAGAAATTTCTATTTTTAGTTACCATCGCAACACCATTCATTGAAATCAAAAACCGATAAACAGAATTATGTATCTTAGTGTAGTCTACTTGTTTGCAAAGTTATATTGAAATCAGACCAAAACTGTAGGAGGAGTAGCATTTTGAAAGAATTTTACAGAAATTTCTATTTTTAGTAACAACGTTCATCGAAATCAAAAACTGATACAAAGAATTATGTATCTTAGTGTAGTCTACTTGTATGCCAAGTTATATTGAAATCAGACCAAAGGCATTTTGAAAGAATTTCACAGAAATTTCTATTTTTAGTAACAACGGCAACACCGTTAATCGATATTAAAAACCGATACACAGAATTATGTATCTTAGTGTAGTCTACTTGTGCGCCAAGTTATATTGAAATCAGACCAAAACTGTAGGAGGAGTAGCATTTTGAAAGAATTTTACAGAAATTTCTATTTTTAGTAACCACGGCAACACCCTTCATCGAAATCAAAAACCGATGCACAGAATTATGTATCTTAGTGTAGTCTACTTATGTGCCATGTTATATTGAAATCAGACCAAAACTGTAGGAGAAGTAGCATTTTGAAAGAATTTCACATAAATTTCTATTTTTAGTAACCACGGCAACACCCTTCATCGAAATCAAAAACCGATACACAGAATTATGTATCTTAGTGTAGTCTACTTGTGTGCCAAATTATATTGAAATCAGATCAAAACTGTAGGAGGAGTAGCATTTTGAAAGATTGTTTACACACAGACAGACAGACGGACAGACAGACCGACGGACGACGGACGCATTACTATCGCATAAGCTCTTCTGGTCTCTGACCAGTAGAGCTAAAAATAGACTTAATATACGGACCAGTCACGAATTATGGACTTTTTCTGTCAGTGACCTTGAACTTGCATAAATGACCTTGGTTCAAAGTCATGACACAACCTCAGGTCATAAGCAATGTTTGTGTGAAGTAGTAGATTCAAGTTTTTCCATAATAAAGAAAGATATGGACCGGACACAAATTATAAAATTTTTCTTCCAGTGACCTTGAACTTCCCCAATTGACCTTGACCCAAGAACACGATACATCCTTAGGTGTGGAGGAATCTTTGTGTGAAATGAGAACCTACCAAGTTTATGCATAAGAAAGATATGGACCGGACAAAAATTATGAAATTTTTCTTCCAGTGACCTTGAACTTTCCCAAATGACCTTGGGTCAAGGTCATGACACACCCTTGAGTCCTGGGCAATCTTTGTGTAAAATGAGAACCTACCAAGTTTATCTATAAAAGATATGTATTAAACATGATTTATGAAAATTTTCTTCCAGTGACCTTGAACTTTCTCAAATGACCTTGGGTCAAGGTCATGACACACCCTTGGGTCATGGGCAATCTTTGTGTGAAATGAGAACCTACCAAGTATATCCATAAGAAAGATATGGACCAGACATGAATTATGAAATTTTTCTTCCAGTGACCTTGAACTTCCCTGAATGACCTTGGGTCAAGGTCATGACACACCCTTAGGTCATGAGCAATCATAGTGTGGAGTAGTAGATTCTAATGTCCCTCTGTAAGAAAGATATGGACCGGACACGATTGCACAGACAGACGGACAGACGGACGGACGGACAGACGGACAAGGTGATTCCTATATACCCCCCCAAACTTCGTTTGCGGGGGGTATAACAATAGGAGGTTTCATGACAAATAACAGACCCAAAGGTCTAAAATCACATTTGATAATTGTTAGCCTCTGATCATATACTAAATACTGAAATAAAAATCTATTAAAATGTAAAAGTTTATACAAGAAATAATTTCAGGTCAATTTGATGTGACCACGAGACCAAGGCCTTTGCCAAGCCATAATGATCTGAACAATTTTTAATCTACCACATATCCACATCCTACAGGATAAGTTTGATGATTAATCTGTCATGTGGTTCTTGAGAAGAAGATATTGTGGCAACCATACCTTTTTTTTCATAGTTATCTCAACTTGTTTAAAAGCAACATGGCTATTGTAAGTAAAAATGAAAGCCCTCTTGTCTAGGATTCTCTGTGACAAATTTGAAAAATATTGGCCTAGAGTAACTGTAAATGCAGAACTGAAGAGATTTCCTTTCAGTTTCCATCTTATTTCCTTCTGAGTGATAAGAGTAAGTTTACCTGAAGTATATGGTAACACATTCAAAAGCCTCGGGCTCCACCGTTTTGCCATGCTTGAGATCCTCAGCCACTTTCTTGGGTAACATTTGACTGATTAATTCCTCTGTCCGGGCCTTCTCTGCCACTAATTCTCTTGTCCTCTCTGCCACAATGGCTTCTAAATTACTGGAGTACTTCTCCAGCTGCAAGAATAAAAGAGCTCCATATCATTAAAGATTGTCTATCACAACTTACCATGTTCACCAGATTGTCTATCACAACTTACCATGTTGACAAGATTGTCTATCACAACTTACCATGTTGACCAGATTGTCTATCACAACTTACCATGTTGACAAGATTGTCTATCACAACTTACCATGTTGACAAGATTGTCTATCACAACTTACCATGTTGACAAGATTGTCTATCACAACTTACTATGTTGACAAGATTGTCTATCACAACTTACCATGTTGACAAGATTGCCTATCACAACTTACCATGTTGACAAGATTGTCTATCAAAACTTACCATGTTGACCAGATTGTCTATCACAACTTACCATGTTGACAAGATTGTCTATCACAACTTACCATGTTGACCAGATTGTCTATCACAACTTACCATGTTGACAAGATTGTCTATCAACTCCCCCTTGACAGGGTAAATTTCATTCAGTCTATCTAGAGTTTGTCTAAATGTTGGTCTAATATCAGGTCTATTGTTCCAGCATTGTGCAAACAACTACAAAAAAGGAAAAAAAGAAAAAATTTACTTGTGAAAATCTAGTATCATTTTAAGGTTAAAAAAATGCCTGTACATTTTTATATTAAAGAATATATCTTATAAAAATCTTGCTGACCCTTCTCAAGCCTGATCTGGCGGCATATTCCTCTGGGAGATAACAGTCTTCTACGTCAGGTCGGAAATGTTTGGTCGTATCTCCTCCATTCTTGTACCAGGTCTACAATAGTAACAATATCAACTGCTTTAGCCCCTACTAAACAGTCCCTATATAAGTTGTTACTTTCAGAAAGTCCAACAGTTTGACTGTTTTCCACAACTGTTGGTCCAGGAACTGTTAAACAGACTTCTAAACAAGAGGCCCATGGGCCACATCGCTCACCTGAGCACTAAGGGTAGGAAAAAGTAGAAGATGGCTTTTTATTGTAAAGTTTAAATCCAAAAGAAGTCCCATGACCAATCATGGATTTGCTATTTTTTAGAAAATGATTTTTAAAGAATTTTCCTATATATTTCTATGTAAAACTTTGGTCGGCCATTTTGGCCCCTTCCTACCCCCGGGGGGTCATGATTTGAACAAACTTGAATCTACACTACCTGAGCATGCTTCCATACAAATATGATGAATTATGGCTTTGTCATTCTTGAGAAGATTTTTAAAGAATTTTCCTATATATTTCTATGTAAACCTTGGTCGGCTATTTTGGCCCCGCCCTACCCCCGGGGGGGGGGGGGGGGGGGGGTCATGAGTTGAACAAACTTGAATCTACACTACCTGAGCATGCTTCCATATAAATATGATGAATTATGGCTTTGTCATTCTTGAGAAGAAGATTTTTAAAGATTTTACCCATATATTTCTATGTAAAACTTGATCGGCCATTTTGGCCCCGCCCTACCCCGGGGGGTCATGATTTGAACAAACTTGAAACTACATTACCTGAACATGCTTCCATAAAAATATGATGAATTATGCCTTTGTCATTCCTGAGAAGAAGATTTTTAAAGAATTTTCCTGTATATTTCTATGTAAAACTTTGGTCTGCCCTTCATTTGAACGAACTTGAATCCCCTTCACCCAAGGATACTTTGTGGCAAGTTTGGTTGAAATTGGCCCAGGGGTTCTTGAGAAGAAGTCGAAAATGTGAAAAGTTTACAGACAGACGGACGCCGGACAAAATGTGATCAGAAAAGCTCACTTGAGCTTTCAGCTCAGGTGAGCTAAAAAGACTGTTGCCCGTTTGACGTCAAATGGTGCTAAACTGAGTTATTTTTTCATTCGGGAAAGGAAATTACAATTCAACAAAACAGTTGTTGACAGGAGTCTCAGGAAACAGTCGATCTGTTGGATTGGAGTGCAAACTGTCTGCTGCCCGCAGCCTACAGCTTTGGGCAACACTTGCAATCCGGTCCAATAGATTGACTTTGTAAAATTCAGTTAAAAATCTTATATCTTAAAAATCTTTGTGGGCGATGCTTGTGGACAATTTTATCTGAAGAAAAATTTCATTGATTGATTGTTGTTTAACATCCCTCTAGAGAATTTTTCACTTATATGCAGATGCCGCCACCACTCGCAGGTGGAGAGCTACAAATCTGGCCTATACTCGGCACTCAGGGCCATTAAGCAGTGAGGGGTCTTTTTCGTGCCAGCACCTACTGCGACACGGGATGTTGGTTTATACGGTCTCATCCGAAGGACCGTCTCCACGTCCCACAGTGGGATTCGAACCTGCGATGTAATGATCAAGAAAATTCCATTGAAAATTGGTGTCTTCTGCAACTTTTTAAGAAAATACAGGAAAATGCACATTTTTACGACATCGCAATTAACATTTAGTTATGGATGTGAGAAAAATGATTTGCATGATTTTTCTGCATAGAATTTCAATGATTCAGAAAGCACGACTTTTCATTTTTTACATCTGTTTCATATTTAAGCAAATCACAGGGCAATATTTGTATTGAAACTGTACCTTGTTCTTATAAGGAATGGAGCTTATTTTACCCTATATTATACAATATAACATAACTTGGAGCAGTTTACGCTTTTTTATAAACCACTTCATAGTTTATAAAGCATAAACTGCCTCATTTTATGTTATATCATATAACATGGGTTAAACTAAGCTTCATTCCTTAAATAACACAACAATGTCTACTGCTTTAACAGTTACATTTATATATTTTAAAGCAAGTAAAACCATTAAGTGTGTGATAAGACTTTGACTTATACCTTTTTAGCTGTGGCAGGACCCTGACTGATAGGACTTTGACTTATACCTTTTTAGCTGTGGCAGCACCACGACTGATAAGACTTTGACTTATACCTTTTTAGCTGTGGCAGCCTCCTGACTGATAAGACTTTGACTTTTACCTTTTTAGCTGTGGCAGCCTCCTGACTGATAAGACTTTGACTTTTACCTTTTTAGCTGTGGCAGCACCCTGACTGATAAGACTTTGACTTATACCTTTTTAGCTGTGGCAGCCTCCTGAGATTCCTTATCTAGAACCAGCTGGAGGATCTGATCAGGGTCTAGGTAGCCCAGTTCCTTTGTGTACGGTTCTTCTCGTGTGCACATTTCTGCCATGATTATGGCAAAACTGTAAAATCCAAAATAGACATTTGTATCTGCTGGTAAACAACTTAGAATATACAATAGCCAAAAAAATCAAGCATATATCCCTTCATTGAACAGTAATGTAGGAGAAGCTTGCTTGTTTTTCATTAGACAAGTAAATGACTTAAACATTGAAGTTCGAATCTGTACAAACATGTTTATACTCCAATTATTTCGAGTGTTCTTTAAACAAACTTTACAGTTCCTGGTTTTTTTTTTTTAACTTTTCCTTAAGCTGTATAAGCAGTATAGTATTATAAAGGTTTTACTAACGAGTACACATCTCCTGCCTTGGTTCCACATCTCACTTGATCCAGCGTCTTACAGCCAGCCAACAACTCTGGTGCCGTCCAGAACAAGTTACTGCAAAATATCACACAATCCTCAATACCTAATGCTACGTTTACACTATGTTCCCGGCAGCCACGGCAGCCCCGTTTGCCCAAAACGTAGTGCGCCGTGAGATTTTGGTTATTTTCCCCTCTATATCCAAGTCTTGACAAGTTCTTTTGCGGTCTTCTACGGTCTTCTACGGAATCCGTGATGGGCCGTAGGAAGAAGTTGCCGTGGAGTGCCGGAGGCTCCACGGCGCACTACGGTTCTGCCACGTATGCCAGCACGTTCCCCCCAGACCTCTTACGTTCTGATAGGCCCCTTCTCGTTTCTCGCGTTCTTATGAAGTTCTTATACGTTTCTCACGTTCTGTCAAGTCTTTCTACGTATGAAACATGGACGCCAGGAAACTATGGATCACGTTTGTACCAGAGAAGGTCTCCTAACCAGAAACAATCATTGTATCATGACCCTTCGAAGATAAAACATCATGAATTCCCAAGACGAAGATTTTATTTTCGCGTGTTTGCTGGGTGCATACCTAAAATCACTTCGTCAAAATTTTGGAAGACCGGCTACTTTCCTACCTCTTTTCTTCGGTGGCATAGCTTGAGTTGTTAACTTCTCAGTTGTTCAGACTCGAATGAAACTTCTCTGCAGTGCCCGGCTTTTATATGCTTCCTCTCAGACCGCGTGCGCCGTGTCAGACCGCAGTAGAACGCAACGCACAGGGACCATAAAGCGTAACATGCCGGGACGAACCGCGATTGAACGCGAGGAAACGGCTACCATACACCCTAGTTTGCCGTGAGGACCGTGATGAAACGTGGCAGAACGTGATAAAACGGACAACAACCGTGAACTAGCCGTGTCAGAACGCGGACTAAACTCAGCAAAACGTCTCAAAACGTGAATGGACCGTGAGATGAATGGAAATATACATTCTCCCGTCCCACTGCGGACTGCCTCCAAGTTCTGTTACGATCTATTACGTGTTGTCGCGTTTTGTTGCGTTTATTCCGTTTTACTACGACCTACTAAGTTTCACATCTGCAACGTGGCCGCCGTGGCAAATTTTTTGACAGTTTAAAAATCTGGCACGGCATCCACGGCAATCGCGATGAGTTACGTTTGCCCATCCCGTTGCCCCAAGTTTTCTCACGCCCATCCCGTTTTTTCCACGGTGGCCTGAAACGTGATTGCCGTGGCTGCCGGGAACATAGTGTAAACGTAGCATAACTACAGAGACTTATTTTCCGTATTTGGCCGAGTATAATACGCATTGATGTAAAATACGCACCCCCCTTTTTGAGTCTGAAACTGGGGAAAAAAACGCAGTTCGGATGTATTATACGCAACAGAAAAATTTACCAAGCGATGTTCTGAACTTTGAAAATCGCGGTAATTTGTTACGAAAATCGGCGCGAGGATTAAGTGTCAAAAATTTACTGAACACACTTTTTTTTAAAATACACACTTTATAACTTCTCTTAATCCTGACATTCCATATCGCGGCAATCTGGAGAAAATTATTTATTCATTTATTTCAACAAAGTACAAGATAATATTGCGTAAAAGTATTAACAGATTTTTTTAAAGAATAGTTACGGTGATTTTGAAATAATGCGTCGCCATATTCTTAGATGAAATAATTTTATTTCAACAAAGCAAGAGATATTGTCGAAAGTTTTATCAGTTGTCATATTTAATTTTGGTTCTAGATAATCATGCTGAAAATTATCTGACAATATTTTAACAGGAAACGAAATTGAAACATCAAAGTATTTATTTCTTTAAGAAGACTACGATTTTCCTCTTCTAAATCTTCGCGGATATCTTATTTTCTAAATGATACCACTTTTATTAAAAGTTTTAGCATACTTCATATTTCATTTGTCAACTCTCAATCAGTTAAACAAGAGGCTGATAAGTATAAGATAAGGTAAAATTACATTTAACAAGTGTTTAATTGTTTAAAGTGCCGTAATCAACACATGCTCACACATACAAAAGGTCATAAACCGACCCCCCTTTTTAACAAAGAAAATAATCAAAGCAATTAACATGGCAGTAAATAATCAGTGCTGTAACTGTAAAAACATTGCTTTGGAGTCGGTAGACATTTAATTGCCCCGAGGGGTGTTGATAGGTAATTATCATTTGACAAGCGCACGTGTGTCACAACATTGGCTTCCTTTCATTGGGACGTATGGAGGGGTGTTTAATATTGTTGCAGATTATCAATGAGTTATTTTAAACCTAAAATTAATATTTATTTTATTGTATTTCATTAAAAAATTATTTATTACTTTGTCTGGCAGATAAGGTGCATGTGCACTATCATTACGGAAACACGTGACATAAGCATGAGTTAACGTCTAAAAATAACATCGGTAATGGCGCCTCCTCGGAGACAATCAACATGCAGCTCAAATTACTTTTAACTTACTTTTTCATGTTATTTTGGTATCAAAAGATTGTGAAAGTGACATTTTTAAGAAGCATACCTTCCAACAATAACTTTCCGAAGTTTAAAATATGGCAATAAACAAAAGAAATTGCATATGTCTCTAGGTAATACTACGGTATGTACGTATGATAGCCGTGTTTCACCTGAAAGAAAAACTTGTCAAAATCCCATTGTGGTGTAAAATATGCATCCCTTTCTCACAGTAATTTATTTTAGGAAAAAAGTGCGTATTGTATTCCCCGAAATACGGTAAATATAATGAAATTTACATCCTTTATAATGAATTTCAATTTTCAAAGATCTCAAAATTTGATGAATTGAACTGACCTTATTTCATTAAGTATTTGAATATAAGATTCAATACATAAATTAAATCTTAGTTATTCAAGATATTTTTTGTAATAATCAATAATTGCTTTCTAGCATATTTGATAATAATACTTGAACAAAAACATGCATATTGCAAATTCTCTATATATAGTTATAGGAATTTATTATATGGATAGTGAATTAAATTCAAAGGTCCCCAGGACTTCGCTCTAACTGAGTTTTACTGTACATAGAAATTGAGATTTTGTAGTTATATAGGTATGGTGTGAAAATTGTTTTAAGAGACATGTACCCATCGCTTTTTTCCCTTTACCTTTCTTCCAGCTCTTTGTGCATCATCTGGTGAATACCCTGAATTTTCTCGCCGCAGAGCTCGTAGAAATTCACTTTTCTTGTCGCCGAGATTTCTTGGCTGTGTTACAAGGCGGGTATTCAGAATCTCCATAGGAGGTGTTGGAGACTGCTGTGATCCCTATAGATCAAAATAACCCACATCAGAAAAGTCATGGAATCTCATCAAAAGTACAATGTTAAAGAGCACCTATATGTAGATGTCATAATTTTATAATATTTTAATAACATTATAAATGTATGTTTACATCAGCTACATGTATGTTGAAAATCCAGGATTTGGCGAGATGCTTCAATATTCAGGCAGTATTTTATTTTATACATAGCTAATAAAAGGTATGTCAGCAGTAAAGTAAGACATTATTAAATATTTATTTTGAAACTTTTATCTAATTTTTTTTTAGATAGACTACTTGAGGGTTTTATTATGAGAAAAAAAAAATGCTATTATGATTAGTGTTGTAGTACATACCTCTTTACTCGGGGAAATTCCAGGGGGAGTGAGTGGTTTGCTGCTACTTGAAAATCCCCCATTAAAGCGGACATTCTCCTTTGGTTTTCTATTCACGGAACCCTGGAGCTATCAATATTAATCATTAATGTTTTTACATGTTTTTAAATCTCAGCATTTTTTAAACCCAAATTCTTTAATGAATGATGTATGCAGTACACATTATTTTAACCATTTGATTAGGGATGTGCGATTTTATCGGTATACCGATATATCGCGATTTTTTGTTGCGTGATATGTATCGTGATACGGAGACCTGAATACCGGTCTTTAGGTACATATTATAAAGTCCAGAAAATTATTTATTTATTTGTTCAATCTTTCAAATTACAATTACAGAAAGTATAAAAAATGTTGTTAAAAGTGAAAAGAACGGCATCTTACCATCCAAACATAATTGATTTTATATACATAAAAATTTCAAGAGAGTAAACTTTTGTTTTTCTAGCATATTTTTAGCAAAATAATGACTTTTTTGTAAAATCATTGTAAAATCTGCTTTTAAAAATATCATATTATCGTGATATTGTGGGGAAAAAATCGTGATATATCGCGATACGAAATTTTTGGCGATACCCATCCCTACATTTGATATACATTTGAGTACATAAGTTGTCCCAAACAAAGCAATTTGATTCTTCGAAAGTAGATACGAGACATGATAAGACAGTTATCTCACCTTATTTGGCACTAATGATTTATAAATGTTAGATGATGGTCCACGCTCTCCAAATTTAGAAGCACTGTTTTTCCCATGAGGAGGATGTTCTATAAATAGACATCATAAAAATTTCAATGCTTGATTAACTGATATTTCAAACACAACAAGTGGCCCATGGGCCACATCGCTCACCTGAGAAGTGTTGACCATTCTGTTCTTTACCAGATTTCCCCCTTGTTATACATAATGCATCCCCTTTACCCCACTTCATAATTTAGACATTTTGAAATCTACAATAACCCATTAATCCTTCCATAGGCACATATGTTTCAGCTTTTTTGGCCCAGTGGTTCCTGAGAAGAAGATTTTAAAGATTTTTCCTATATATTTAAAAACTTTGAAATCCCTATAATGGCCCCGCCCTTCCCCTGGGGGTCATGATTCCTACAATTTAGAATTTACACTGCCCCAGAATGCTTCCACATAAGCTTCACTTTTTCTGGCCCTGTGGTTCTTGAGAAGAAGATTTTCAAAGATTTTTCCTATATATTTCTATCTAAAACTTTGATTCCCTATAATGGCCCCGCCCTTAGCCAAACTGGGGGTCATAATTCCTACAATTTAGAATGTGTACACTACCCAGGATTGTCCACATAATTTCAGCTATATATAATCAAGTGGTTCTTGAGACATATTTTCAAAGATTTTTCCTATATATTTCTATCTAAAACTTTGATTCCCCATTGTGGCCCCGCCCTTCCCCACAACATCATGATTAAACAATTTAAAATCTACTTAACCAGGATGCTTCCAATAATTTCAGCTTTTCTGGCCCATGGTTCTTGAGAAGAAAGTTTCAAAGATTTTTCCTATATATTTCTATCTAAAACTTTGATTCCCCATTGTGGCCCTGTTAGCCCAACACGTAATTATTTTAGAATCTACATTATACCAACTGCTTGTTAAATAAGATTAGCTTTTCTGGCAGTGGTTCTTGAGAAGAAATCAAATAAAGATGTTTATATATTTCTATCTAAAACTTTTAGGATTCCCCATTGTGGCCTCGCCCTTCCTCCAGGGGTCATGATGTGACAGTTCTTTATACCAGGATGCTTCCACATTTAAGTTTCAGCTTTTTGGCCCAGTGGTTTTGAGAAAGATTTTCAAAATTTTTCCTATATATTTCTATATAAAACTTTGATTCCCCAAATTGTTTCCCCGCCCTCCCCCATCATGAATTGAACAATTTAGAATCTACACTACCCCAAATGCTTCCAATAAGATTCAGCTTTACTGTTTGTGGTTATTGAGAAACCTGAAGATTTTTTAATGATTCCAACCCTATTTTTGCCTTGCTTGATACATCTCCCCTTCACAGGGGATATGTCCATCATTTTAACAATTTATGTTCCTTTCACCCAACAATGCTTTTGTACCAAGGTTTGGTCAAAATTGGCCCAAATGGTTCTTGAGAAGAAGTAGAAAATGTGAAAAGTTTACAGAAGGACAGACAGACGGACAGACAGACGGACAGACAGACTGGAAATTGACAGACGGACAGACAGACCGGACAGGAGACAGACGGAAGACGGACAAAATTTGTGATTAGAAATTTTAATACCCATTTGAGCCTTATTTTCAGGTGAGCTAAATAATAAACTGAATGATCTGGTTAAGCAGGTATAACATTGTAATTCTGTTTACCCCAGACACTCCCACCATTTGCTGTCTTGCTGGTTTTCTCGCCACTTTCATCCCCATTGAGTGAGGGCTAAAATGAAGCAAAGAAATAAAACATTAATCATTAATACACATCATTTAGAGATTTGATTTGTTACATTACTTGGAAATCCTGCTAAATTGATTTATACAACAGAATTATGAACGTACAAAGTCTTCCTGAAATGTTGGTTTTTCTCCGTCCTCTTCTTCCTTTGCCTTCGACCTCTCACTGTTATCCTTCTCTTTTCCCTCTTTAGAATTGGACCTTCCTTCTTTCTCATAATGATTTTTCTTTCTGTTACTGGGATAACTACTAAAGAATGGCTGCTCTCCGTAGTAGTCAAATGGACCAGCATAGAGATCATAGTATCCTGGATAGGCACCATTCATCTATACAAATTTGATCATTATATATAATCAGATATATATTTAATCTTAATGTGCTTCTGGTAAATTGTTATTGCCTTCCTTTTCATCAGCATTGTCCCCGGTAAAACATGTATGAAATTACTGTAACATTAGGATGCTTTAAAAATATTTTCTGTTTTCCGTTGATTTCTACAGTGAAAGAACACATTTTACCAAAGTTGTTTTGTTTTCCCAAGTAATTATTTTAAATTGTTTTATGAAAATTTATATGAATATCTATAAATTGAGCATGATTAAAAAATATTCATATTTCAACCTTTGAAAATTGATAAGTTTGCATTAAAAATACAGTTCACAGTTCTTTGTGAAATTCAAATTTATCTTTAGATTTTTTCCTACTTCAATTGCAAAGTAAATAATTTTGATTGTTTTTGTTATTTTGATTCAAAAATGTTTCATCAGAATAAAACTTGAATAATCTACAGTAAAAATGAAAATGTCTTATTGTTCAATTATTTAATTATTTAAAAATTCATTTAAACTTAACACAGTTTAATGTGTCACAAATGTAAAGCATATGCATCTTGGCTTGTTTTAACACAATTTCATTAACAAGGATTGAAGATTAAAACTGAATCAAAATCCTAAGCAAACCAAGTTCCTTGATATGTACATAATATTGTTTGGGGTCTTTCTCTTTTGGGGGTCAATATTGATTTGTCTTGATAACATGTCCATTGTAATAATGGCCATAGGAAGCCATTTTAAATTTTGATTTGTTGAAAATAACACATCTTGCTAAAATTTCATTGCAGAAGAAAACTAAACATTTCATGCTGAATTTCACTTTTAACGTGTCTAATTATGCAACATACTCATAACTTAAATAAAAATAAATTTTTATTCTTTAAAATTAGATGTGAAATACTTTTTCAAAAAAAAAAAAAAATCACTCTCACTATCTGAAAGAGCATTAATCATTGTTAATAAACACGATAAAAGTCAAAGGTGTTACTTAACAATTCTACAAAGACTACGCCGTTTGCTTATTACTGGAAATTAATTTCAATTTTCTTAATTTCAGTGTGTTAACTAAGCCTTGTTGCAATAAGATGTATGTTGTCATCATATGCAGGTTTGGTCCTATTTTTAATATGCTATAAATTACAGGTTTGATGAAACTCTGTGATTATTATTATACATGGAAATTTTTTACTGTTGTATATATAGAGATTGAAATTCTGTAGATCACTTAATTTCTTGTGACACCTTATTTTCACAAGATAGTCAATGACTCTTCAATCGCACAAAACTTTCACAAATGGTGGTTATTGCTCGACAAAATCTTAAGAAATACTATTACAAGTGAGAATAAAATTTTCACAAGCACAATGTATTGCGTAATAAAATCAATCTCACGTAACAGTAAGAGCATTAATCATTGTTAATAAACACGATAAAAGTCAAAGGTGTTACTTAACAATTTACTAAAGAAAATACCCAAATCTTTGCTACATTTACTGGAAATTATTTCAATTTTCTTAAATGAAAAAGCACAATGTGTTAACTCTAAGCTATTGTTGCAACACCATATTTAATATGTTGTCATCATATGCAGGTTTGGTCCTATTTTTAATATGCTATAAATTACAGGTTTGATGAAACTCTTGTTTTATTATTGGCTTCTATGGAAAAGATTTAAAACTGACATCTAATTATATATAGAAAAGATTGAAATTCTTTAGATCAAGAAAAACTTAATTTCAAAAGTCTGCAAATAGGTAAGTTTCCAGTAACATATAATCAAATTAAAAAAAATAGTCTTAACAAAATACAGTATAGGGCCTGATGCCTTGGTTATTGCTCGACAAAATCTTAAGAAAATACTGACCTTACAAGTGAGAGAAATGTCTCCTCTAAGCATCAATGTAATTTCTTTTCGTAATTATGTGAAGACATAAATTTCACGTGAACAAATAGTGCACAATGTGCCATGTGAGCAGAGTTTGTTCTGATGTAATCAGTGATTGCAGATAACTACAACCATGACTCTAATGTTACAAGTACGATCGACTTACGATAAGGCGCGGTAAACAAATGGAGTTGCCTGAAAATACATAATACTGGCATTACTGCTCACAACAGGATATTTGTAACTGGACTGAAGAATGTAAAAGCTAATCTAAGAAATCACTCTTTAAGTCTTGTTGTATTCTGTTTAATTTGAAACATTTTAGGATTTAATTAAGATTGCTTGTATTACAGTTATCGGTCCCAAAATGTGATTTGTCAAATGAGTTTACATGCAACAACCATAACGAAGTTTCTGCGTAGTTAATGGGTGTTTTGTAGTAGTATTAATTGAAGATACAATTGATTTAATTTTATATTCATATTATTCATTGTGAACGTTTTACTATTGGTTTACATTGTTCATTGCGGATGCACCCACTGACACGTGCTTCGCGTAAACCTGACTGAAGTAAAATATGACATCTAATTACGCCATAAAAAAAAAACATTGTATTTACATTTAACAATGTTTAATATACAAAATAAAGTTTTGTTCTACTTTTTTCCATTTGATGTCCTAAAATTATCTCACATGTTTCTCAAATATTCTATTGATATCTCCATCCATTATGATAGAAAATTAACTAACGATACAAAGGATTTAAAAACAAATCATAAATATTCTGAAGTTTAATGCATTCTCAATTCTTTTTCTGTAAAATATGAAAATATTACATGTTGCATGGCTTTTTCATATATCAAATGAGGCCATGCTTAATTATTAATTCTCATTTACAGTCTTCACGAAAACTCAAAGGTCCAAAGACCGAGGCCAGTGAATTTTGATGTTGGGTCAGTGAAAATCAAAATTCAAGAAGTCCGATGGGCTTTTTGATTATTAAAATCATACACAGTCAATATATTTTTTACCTGTCTTACTTGCATAAATTTCATTAATATATTAAATAAAAAGAACAAGCACATGTTGTTGAATCGTATTATCATAACCCTATTATAACATGGATGTATTATGTAACAACCGGAACTAGCTAGTAACTATTAACTAGTACATAAAATGTGCGAAGTTCCAACAAACAACTTACCAAAACACGACAAAGGACAAAAAATGGCGGCATTTCAAAAGTTGAAGTATGTAAACATGTATAAATTTACAGTTATGAAAATGTATTTATTTTATTTTTTTTTTTAATTAAGGGGCCAGTAAAAATTTTGGTGAGCCAGTAAATTTTGAAAGTTCACTGGTCCGACTGGCCAGTTAATTTGAAAAGTTTTCGTGAAGACTGTATTTACAGATAAAAATAAAAAAAATTAAAATCAGGATTTCATAAAATAGGATAAACATATCTTTTCTGTTGTAACTTGTATAGGCAGTAACTAACTTTTCATGATTATACCCAAGGACCAACCTAGGGGGCGACTGAGGCGAAATAGTCGCTTTTGGGCTCTAAACTTCGCCGTAATTTATCATGAAAGCGAAGTTCAAGTCGCCTTAACATTTGCAAACCCTTTATTGAAAATAATAAAAGAATCTATTAAGAAACATGGTAGAACCCTCAGTAATTTATAAATCTTGTTTAATTACTGCTGGAATAAACGAAACAGCAGGACACTTGCACCTGTTTCGCTACAAATGACTAATGCGTCGAATACTCTGTCGGAACTCCTCTAGATTTTACGCTTCCGAGTATGAAAAAGTCCATTGTTACAAGTTATGCACAACCAGACGCAAAACAGCTGGTCAGCTATCGATGTCATGCCAAAGATGATGATGATTTTAGATCTTTTTATCGCCAAATAATTATTTCATGCTGTGAATACAGACATACTTTTACTGTTAAATTGTGGAGTTATCACTGTCCAAGAAATTACACGTCTGATATACGGAGTTCAATCAGCATGCAGTATGTAGTACATGTAGTACACCAAAACTTTTTTCAGAAATAAAAAAAAAAAATAATATTAAAAACAATTTTTGAAAATAAAATAACAAAAACTTGTACCATTCTATGACACTGAAAATTTGAAATGAAAACTTGAGGATAAAATTCAAAAGTTAATTGTGCATATTATGGAAAATGAAAAAAAAAAACAGTTTTATAATTTTTTTTTTTTGCTTGATATACCTTGTAATTGCAAAAAAGAAAAAAAAATCAGATTCTCTATCTCTCTCTCTTTTATTTTGATTATTTTTACTAGGATGTCAATACAAAAAAATTAATGAAATGTATTTTAAGTTATAAACAATGAAATGGTTTCATTTTTAAAAAGTTTTAATGATCAGTGAGCGCCGCGCGCGCCAAGAAGTCTCCCTAAATTTTAAAACTTCTCCCTAAATTTCTCTGAGGGAGAAGTGAAGTCTCCCTAAATTTTAAGTCTAGGTTGGTCCCTGTATACCTATTGTTCATTGCTACGAGTTACTCAAAGCATTTAAAAACATGAAATCTCTCTTCCTTTCTTTAAATAACTTTTTAAGAATTCAATCTGGCCTAATACTTACAGGATTCTCCTGTGATGGAATCTTGAGCCAGGCTGGTGCAAAGTCGTGCTTTGGAGCGTTGTGAGCTGCCATCACATCATCATGATGAATGGGCTGTGAAAATATAGTGAAAGTTAACAATACTAAAATAAATGAAATTTTCTTTTCATTAAGACTTTATTCCATCTAGTATTTGACTACATCAGCAGAAGCATTGATTTTTTAAAGCCGTTGATGTCATGTAGCTCTTGTAACATCAAGAATTGTAATCTTCACAAATTGGAACCTAATAAATTACCTTTGATGTAAACCGTGTCCACAATGATCACCAAACCCTCTTTTTTTTCTACGATGCACTTCCAAATATTTCATGAAAGTTCCAACATGTAAGGCACTTGCACAATGTGATCAGTTTTTTAAACAACACAAGCACTCTGGGATTTCAACACTCACAAATCAATAGACTTCAAACGTTATCAACCATACCACGCAAAGACAAATGCCGTGGCACTTATCCTAAGAGGATAATCCTCGCTCACTTATTTTGCCACAGTCATGTACTCATAATTGTATATATGCAAAATTTAAAAAAAAATCAAAAAACAAAACAGTCCAAATCTGGTGAAATATGTACTAGCTGGTCATGATTTCTTACATATCTTCCCCATTTACTCTCCGCTAAAAATTGTTGATTCTTGAGAGGGTTTTGGACAAATAAGAAATCATATCAAAGATTATAAATCGTCAGAACTGCCATGCTATCGTCATCTGGTCGTCTTCACTGATTGGCCTTGAGGTTGTCTTCTCCTGAAATAGTTGACGTTCTTACTATGTCTTCCACGAATAAATTGTTCCTGAAAGACAATACGTATTTTCTTGTACACTGTAAACTTGCTTATAAACTCTTACATAGAATACAAATGCTTGACACATACAACTGAAACGTTTTCCCGCCGTGTGAAAAATAATCTGTCACAATTCAAATGCACATGGATAAAAAGTGTTTACTTGGAATTTGTTTCTGTCTTTTCATTTAGTAATAATTCACAAACACCCACTTCGATTGTAAATTCTCAAAAAATGTTTCTTACAGCATTCGTTAAATACACTGTCAATCTCCTTGTATTACAAACGTAGAAAGCATAGGCAGATTTTTTTCGCACTCTCACTACACTTTCAACAGAAAACAAATATGGCGACTAAAATTTCCCACAATTCAACACGAGAACTTTGCCGAACTCAACATCTTTCCAAAGGTTTGTGATAAACATTTCGAAAATAAAAAAATAAGAAATGGTAAAATTTATTTAATAAGACAATGGCCTTTTTAAAATTAAAAAATATATTTTAAAAAAAAATCACACGGTGTCCATAAATTTAATACCCTGATTAATTGGCACCTGGGATATTCCGATTTATTTATTCAAGCTAGCGCACTGTATCATTGGCTGTAAAAATGCGAACGACAGAACTGAAAAGTTACAGAAAATCAAAATATATAGTTTTTTTTATTTTATTTTATTTTTTTTTTTGCATTCTAACTGACATAAGACCATCTTTAATTTTTTTAATGCCTCATGTCCGTCCTACATTCTTTTTTTTGGGCCTTGGCCTTTCCTTTGACCAGGGTTCTGTATATTATAGATTCCTGCTTTGACCTTGACCCCACTTACCTTAAAATGCTAAAAAAAGCTTGGTTAAAAAAAACTATTTAAGATAGGTCTAATTTAAGCAAGCCTACTATATTAAGAGCTATAAAAGTTCATGAACATTTTTTTGACCTTGACCTTTTCTTTGACCTTGACTTTAAATTCACGTTAAGCTAAATTTCAAAGAAATTATTTGAGATATTATCAACTTTTATATTTTTATATGCTTACACCATATTGATGAGAGTTATTCAATTTCATCAACGTTCTTGACCATGTCCATTTCTTTAATCTTGAATTCAAATCTGTGTCCATCATATTATCTACATATTTTTATCAAACTTCATATGCTGAGACTTATATCAAGTAGAGCTATTCACTTTCATCAACATATTTTATTTGTTTTTGTTCAAAGAAGGTATTCAAAATATTTTTAATGTAATTAAACTAGCTCATGTACTCAGATACATTATTTGTTGAGTATCATCAACAATTACTGAGTTCTTTTTTTTAAAGCTTTTTATTGATCTTTCCAGTTAATATTCTTGGTCAGAAAGTGAAAAGACTGACTTGTAAGAATTATAACCATGCAGCCTTCTCTTTTGTTTTCCTGCTACACGTCTTACTTTTAACTAATTAATATTTTCTAACCGCATGTCCTTTTTGTAAAAATAAGAATGTTTGTTCACCAAGATACAGCTCACAGATCATATTGATTGAATGAACCATAAAAAATTAAGAAAACACCCAAAGGCACTTCATGAATTCACTTTAATACATATATTCTCATTGAGATTTCAAAAATTAAAACATTTGATTGTTCAATGTTCCATCTATGTATGGCAGCATATGAGATATCATAACATTACCTTTATAAATAACGATAAAATAAAGTCCCATTTACAAGAATATTTGAGAGTTCCAAGATCCTAGACTTTAAAGTGAACAAGAAACAAAACTGGAGAGATTCCATTAAATTTTAATCGTCCTCCAACTACTCTCCATCAAAAGCAACTAAATTTTATAAGCTATAGGCCCAAAGACCACAATGCTCACCCTAGCCTCTATCATTCTGTTGTTTTTCCATCAGATCTCCCCATATATCCCTGTGTAAAACTGATCAAATATTGTGAGTCCATTCTATCCCCAGGGGATATGATAAAAAAAAATTCAATTTTTGCTGCCTGACAATGCTAATGTATAAATGCAACTAATCTTGGATTTTTTATTCTTGAGAACATTTTCAGCAAATGTTTCCTATTCATGTATATATTTCTCACTTAAACTAGAGTGGGGGGATGATTTGAATAAACTTGAATCTGCATAATCTGAGGATGCTTTAGTTTAAATATGACATTTATTGCTTTGCTGTTTTTGAGAAGAAAAATTTAAAATATCCTTTTTCCATATAAATAACATAATAAACTTTGATTACCTGATGTGGCCCCATCCTAACCCTGGGGGGAGAGGCACAATTTGAACATACTTGAATCTACACTCTGTAAGGCTTTATCTATATATTTCATTTTCTAGACCATTGATTCTGGAGGAGATCTTTTAAAGATGCCATTAAATTTTCACAATTATTTCCCCTTGAAAGAGGGTGTGGAACTTCATTTGGACAAACTTGAGTTCCCTTCAACTAAGGGTGATACGCTGTGGCAAGTATGTTTTGCAGAAGAAGATGGAAATGTGAAAAATTAATTACGACAAGACAACTTAACAAATTAAGATCATGAAAAGCAAGCTACTATAAGCCTTTAGCT
The DNA here is from genome assembly GCF_032062105.1 of Saccostrea cuccullata. Classification (NCBI taxonomy): domain Eukaryota; kingdom Metazoa; phylum Mollusca; class Bivalvia; order Ostreida; family Ostreidae; genus Saccostrea; species Saccostrea cuccullata. The sequence goes on along the minus strand of NW_026939185.1, from coordinate 61,983 downwards.
CAGGTGAGCTTAAAATATTTGTTCAAGAGCAATTGTCATTCAAATACAATAGAACTCTTTCTGAATTTGTATAGCCAAGATAAGCAAATTGCATCAACTGAATGTAATACATTTACATGAGAATAATATGAAATGGACAGAACGAGGTCATACAATGCCTTACAAACTCCAGACAGGTGGTCTCCAAACAAATAAAATGATTCTTCTTTTTTTTAAGTGATCAAAAAATTGGATATATTTCAATTCACAGTTTGTTTCTTGTTATAAAGCCATTCAATTCAACTGGGATTAATGTCTATAAGATAATAGCAAACAAAATCTCTAATGATAAATTATGATGTGCTTGGGAGGAGTCTAGCTCAGTGACTGATCATACAAAATTCTGTTGAAGTCAAATAAGCTCTACCAATCAGAAGCCATGGACATCTTAGTACAAAAATACTTAAATTTCCACTTCAGGTATTTTTTAAAAGGACATGTAGATAATATCCATTTTCTTATGTAAAAAGTTTTTAGATAATATCCATTTTCGTAGGTAAAAAAGTTTATACATGTATAACAAATATATAAACATATACAAGTATCTTCAACAGAGCATATTCAATACAACACATAAACCTGAGTAAAATTGAAATAAGACCTGGTCTTTAAAAAGAATTGATTATTATGATGAGTAATGCCATATACAGGTGGAACTGGAACCAAGTGTGTACAGAGTCATACGAGAATAAGATAATGTTATCACAGATAACAATTCAGTCGAACACGACCGTCTTGAGGGAGTCCTCCTCTTTGATCTCCAATGTTGCGATGGCTCCGTCATTAAACTTAAAGGAGGAGCCACCATCCACCACCAAACAAGCGTCCCACATCCGAGAACAGATCTGAATTCTGTCAGGAAAAAGATCACACATAGATAACTCATACCAGAGAGAGTCTAAATGCAGCTTTATTGCTTATAACAAAGTTTCAGGGTCAGAAGATTTTGCTTCATTATGAGCGTAAATTGTTACATCTGGTAAATTTACAATAAATTTCGAAATTATTTTTGCATTATTAAGTGTCAATTTGTTACAGGCATGTTCACTATAAGTGTGTTTTACTGAATAGTGCATGACTTTATATGTTATGCTCCCCCCCCAATGCTCCATTATTTTTTTTTTACAGCCAGTCCCCTCAATAACACTGACCACATTTTTAAAATTACCTCCCTTATGGGATTTTTTCTGTAGAAATGATCAGAATTACATGTTAAATGGGGCAAAGAAATGCATTTGCAGTATTATTTAAAAAATAATGTATTTTGTGTCTTCTAACTTTGAGTTTTACTACACACTGTTTTAAGCCTTTTGATATCTTCCTCTTATTACTGGTATTTAAAAATTATGACCCAATTAATCTCTAGTCTTGATATCTGTATCAAAGTACTTACTTTGTAGCAAACCCTTTTGGGTGCTGCACTTGAAAGACACCTAAAAAAAAGTTTTTGATGTGTAAGTATCCAGTAAATTGTTTAAAAACAACAACATATATTTATTTTTTAAAGTAATTAACTCAGAGACACTTCTGGGACATATATTGGTGATAGAAATACAGGAGTGGTAGTCAATATACCCTAAAAACTGCCAAAGATCTTGTGTTACATATTATACAACATTCACATTCTGAAATTGCATTTGTCATGACACATTGATCAATTTGATCTAAAACAAAAACAAACCGAACGTAATGAAATAAAAATTGAGAAACAATTGTGGACTTTGAAAGATAAGATTACATGTAAAATGTTGATTAATTTACCATTACGGACAGGGTCCCGGGTTGTGAAAGCCATTTTGGGTTCACTAGGGTCAAACTTTAGAGAGTCATTGTATTTTTGAGTAACTTTGTAAATGAGGTTTGGATCCAACAAATTCATATGTCTGTCTGGCATCAACTCATTGGCTGAAATTAACAAGTAGATACATGTACATGTATAGCAATCTAATAAATCTTGAGGTATTGTGAGCAATGAGCTCACTAAATGACACCTCCGCCTCCCATATTACCATATAAGTGGAAATTTTGCGAGACGCAAATTTAGCGATTTGTCCTTAAAACCTGGTAATTTATTTTTAGTGAGATGTTATTTTAGCGATTCTAAAATACACATTAAAGAAGCTATTACAAATAAAACGCAATTAATTTTTAGCGATATTTAATTTTAGCGATCTCGGCACCCTCGCTAAAAATGCCAAAATTAAATCCTCGCTAAAAATTCTACTTATATAGTAATTTAATGGCAGTGTCCATGTTCTGCTTTGGGAAACCCAAAATATGTGTTGGATCAAAAAGTAAAATAGAAGGTGCACAATAGCATTATGTAATAATGATTCTCTGAAAGTCTCATCAAATTTCATTCAGTGGTATAACAGGAGTTGCAGATAAGAGATGGGTACCCCAAAGTGAAACAGACGAACATACAGACAGACAGCCGGACATCACAATTACTATATACCCTCACGCTTTTCAAGCGGGGACAGAGCTGCCAACATTCTGAAATGAAAAATAGTAAGGCCTGGTCCTGCAACCGCCTAGGCCTCCTGCCGCTGTAGATGTTTTGTAAATGGACATGCCATCGGAGTAATTTGAGGCACGTTTCCATTTTGGCCATCAAAAAAATAAAAAACGACGATACATGCAAGCGATGTAAAGATCATGACTATATATATATTTAATTATAATAGTACAAAATGTAGATGGCCAGTTATGAAAATTCAGGTGTTATAAACTTTGATCAAGAAAAACCAAAATTGGAAGAATATAGAGAGAAATCGTATGGCGTATTTTGGATGCTAATTTCAGAATACTTACGTTAAAATCGTAAGGGTTGGCAGCTCTGCGGGGGGTATAATTAGATGTTAGATCTGCTCGCATACTCACTATCTAACATCCCATAAAGGGTCACGTCAGAGGTCAAATTTGGAACAACTCTAGACTTATGTGCTTCAAATATACGATGATTTTGCAGGCGGCGATTTGATTGGTTGATGGAATTTGACTTCTGAGGTGACCCTCTATGGAATGTTGTTAGATGCTAGGGTAGCGAGTATGGAAGCGGATCTAACATCTAATTTTATTGAATAAGATTGCATGTATAGTTTATTTCTAGGGTATAATGTATCAAAAGGACCTGTCCCCACAAAATCACAATACATGTATAATATTACCCTGGTAGTTCAGTGAAAGAGCAACTGGTTTTCAGGGAATTAGAATTCCATACATCATTACATGATTATTTTTGTCATACATGTATAAGGACTGTTAAGTGTTTAAGACATTTCTTTCGGGTCACAATAGATCATCTTAAAAAAAAAAATCACAAATGTATACAACAGGATCTTTCAATTTCACTGACCTTATAGGTAGTAAAAAGAATTAATTATGATGCCTTACCGTATCCTAGTATTGTCTCTATGGCCTGTTGAGGGAGGTTATTTATGTGGTAAAACCAGGAACTGGACCCAGTCCCAGTACAGACCGCTATACCGGAACTCTTGTGCTTCTCACTCGGGTGATCATCTACATTTATTTCATAGTAAGAAACTCTGTTCAAAGAAGATGTTGAGAATAAGATAAGGTTCTGTAAAACAAATTAGGATTGATCTGCCTGCATTCATTATCACAAACTCTGCATTCAAAAACTTGCACAGTGTCAGATTTGTTGGATGTTCCTGTAATATTTACAGCTTACATATAAGTCAAACTAAGGAGTTTTATTTCAAAATTATTTTTTTCATTAAACTCTTTCTAAGGTTAAAAAAGATTTTCCTGTCATGAATGTTTATAAAAAAGCACCCTTCCCTCACAATCTTTTTATTCTGCTATGATCATACTACGTACTTGTCTGTATGGTTAGCAAGACATCATTAAAAAAATATCCTGGCAAATTGAAAGTGTACTTTTGAAAGAAATAGACCCAGTACCTGGCAGATAGGCACTCTCCTATAAAAACCTCATTGAGGGCCAACACAGGAAGAACTCTAGGAGTGGTGGCGTTCTCCGACACGTTAATATTCTGTCTGTACGTCTCACCCTCCCCCACATGTTCTGTGAATCGGTGTTCATAAAACTCAAGTTGCTGGTCGTGAAGTTCTACTGGTTCATCATTCTCATGGTGTCCAGACATTGTAATGCGAATCCTCTGACGTCGCTTCCACCTAAACAAAAAGTGATTCTCTGACATTCAACAAACATTGAACCAGGAGCCTTTGGTGAAATTATAGCTACACAGCATTGGCCCTTTTGCCCCCCCCCCCCTCCCTTTTAACAGAGGCAATAGTTATTTGAACTTTCCTTGTGTAACTTGTGATTGAGACAAAATTTTATAATTTATTTCTATACATCTCAAAGAGGGATGTGCAGTTTTATCGGTATACCGGTATATCGCGATTTTTTGTTGCATGATACGTATTGTGATACGGAGACCTAAATACCGGTATGTAGGTACATATTATAAAGTCCAGAAATTATTCATTTATTTGTTCAATCTTTCAAATAACAATTACAGAAAGTCTAAAAATTGTTGTAAAAGGTAAAAAGAACTGCATCTTACCATCCAAACATAATTAATTATATGTATATATGATTTCAAATAAGTGAAAATTTGTTTTTTTAGCATATTTTAAGAAAAATAATAAATTTTCATTTAAAATCATTGTAAAAATTGCTTGTAAAAATATCGTGATATTCTGGGAAAAAATCGTGATATATCACAATACGAAATTTTTGGCGATACCCATCCAGGTTGGAGAAAATACTCAAAATCAGGTATTATCGGTGAAATCGCGTATAATACCCGATATAAGGGTATCGTTAAATCCGGGAAATCAGGTATTCCGTGCAACTTTCTATAAAAACAAAAGAACGGCGCATTATGCCACTTACTGTTACTTGTACATCATACGTCAAGATAAACAGGTAGTCGACATCACCAAGATCAACGTATCGGAGTTTATGCAAATCATTTATATAGTAAATAATGCCGGGACCGCGGACAGACGTCGACATACATGTATCAGAGGTTGTTGATATATCCGATGTCAAGATACCGAAGTTTACCTGTATATTTTTTTTAATTATCTAAAACATATGAATTCATATAGAGAGGAGAAATGGAGAAAAATTGGACAATACATTTCTGATTTGCTTGACTAGCTTGTCTGGGGTGATGGTCTCGTTCTTCTGCATCAGATCCGTCAAAGCTTCACTGTAGACAATCACTGCATCATAGGCCAAGGCATACATAGCCAACACCTGAAATAAGTCACATACATAGTTTATAATCAGTAATACCATATGCATCTTAGGCCAAGGCATACATAGCCAACACCTGAAATTAGTCACACACATAGTTTATAATCAGTAATACCATCACTGAATCATAGGCCAAGGCATACATAGCCAACTACACCTGAAAAAGGTCACACATATAGTTTATAATCAGTACGAGGGTTGTCCCAAAAAGTCGTAGACAATGTTTATAATTTTTAAAGTACGCAACCAATTCTAACCAAATTTTGCACTGACATAAAATATTCAATGTTCTTTAAAATTGTGAATTTTTAAATTTATATCTTTCATATTAATGATATTAGGGCCATTTATATGAAGGCCGATAAGGCCTGTCGGCGCACTAACAAAATTCTGAATAATTTTTGCATATAACTATCACATTTGCTTTTATTTCTTTAGTACTATATAATACATTGAACTTAAGATTTAAATCACTGAAAGCAGAATCAAAATCTTAATAATATCTCAGAATATCATATAAATTGCTTTGGAAACAGACGATTGGTGTCATGATTTTCAGTGTTGTTCGTATTGAGTTTAATGAAAATGACGTCGTCAAACGCGTAGCCGGCGCATGGAGATGTAATAAATTGTGTTTGTTATGGTTTATATACATCAGAGACTGGAAAAAATAGTAAAGAAGCGACATTACACACCAAATTTTAATAAAGAAGTTATTTTCAATTGGCACGATACTCAGTGAGAATACCGAAAATATTTTCGGGGTGTAATAAGTAGAGTACTTTTTGTTAAACGCAGATAACAGGGAAAAATTTTGATCTCGAACGACGTCAAACAATGTGTATTCTCTGCTACCTACAATGTAAGGCGATCTTTCGAATAAATTTCGACTGAAATTTGAATCTGGTTTAAAAAAAAAAACAAATAAAAAACAAACGGACAGTAGTGATTTTACTTAAGACCCTTAGTCAGGAGTGGTCTATCACTTTAAAAAATTATTGAATGTTAAGAGACGTGAGTGAAGCAGACAAAGAGATCATGACGTTATAAGAGACGTAATTTACGCTTGCTATCGTGCGCCGGTGTACACTTATATTCTTTCTTTATTTTTACATAATTTTCTTATTAGATGTGATATCATCATGAAACTTGAAATGCATGATCATAAAATGTTAATTTTCGCTATGACAAGGAAAAAAAATTAATTAAGCAAAGAGAAACTAAACTGTTTTCCCTGTCTACAACTTTTTGGGACAACCCTCGTAATACTACCACTGCATCATAGGCCAAGGCATACATACATAGACAATGCAAAATCTTAACAATTTCTGACATTTTCATACAAAATATTTCTGCTCTTTTCCTTTTGCAAAGATTAAACTGAGTCAAGTACACATGCTTTGATTATGGTAATTTTAGTGTCTATGAACAAAAAACCATTTTTAAACAAAAACTGCAGCTTTCCTGCCTATAAAGAGGGGCGAGGGAATTGTTTGTTGGCTTGGTTCTTATCAGATCTCCTTTCTGAGTTTACCTCTAGCCACTTGTTCTTTCTATTGGTTCCTCTGTAATTCTTCTGAACTCTGTCAGTAAATAGATGTCTCTCCATTACTCTCTTCCAATGGTCCGTCATCAATCCATTTAAATCATACGTAGAATCAATTCCTATCCAACCCTTGAATGCTGTGCTACATGGCAATTCCTGTATGAATGAAAAAGTTATTTCACTTAAAAATTTATGCAAAACTAATGAAAACTCAATGAAATCATAAAATTGTATTTAATGAATACAAGTTATGTGATTAAAAATAAAGCTATGCTTAAAGAAATGATGAGACAATCTTTATTAAAATACAAATTATCATATATATAAATGTTAAATATTGTTAACATGGTTAAGTTACCACTTTAAATAATGCAAAATCTTAATATTTTCTGACATTTTCATACAAAATATTTCTGTTCTTTTTGTTTTTGCAAACTGATGATTAAACAGAGTCCAGTGGATGATTCGTACATATGCTTTGAAATATACATGTATTGTTATGATTAAATCCAATTCCTTTTTTTTTTTTATCGAAGGCACAATTCCTCCAGGCAACAAAATAGAATTAAGAAATAACTATCTTCTAATTTGGTATTTGCGACCGTTAATGCTGATTTAACTTCTCAAACTGAGTTTACCGGCTCCGCTTATGCGTCCCCGGTAAAACCGATGTTTGGGAACGTTAAATCAGCATTAACAGTCACAAATATCAAATTAGGAGATTAGTTATTCCCATTCTAATGCAATCTATGCATTTTTTGTTGTTTACATCTTATTTTGTTGATTTTTATTATACAAAATACGTCACGGAGCATTGTGTTTTTGCGTCGCTCTATTATGACGTCACAATGAAAAGCTTTCACTCATGTTAATGCTTGTTTTACTGCTTCAAACATCAGCGCATTAGCCAATCAAAACATGTTTTACAAAACAATTGCATTAGAATTAAAAATTAAAGAACTGAAAAAGAAATAAAGCTATTCAGAACACCAATAAAAATAATAAAACATTTCATAAGTTGTAATTAAATAGAGGCATAAGAAATATCCCATTATTTTTTATTATGAATCAAAATGGTGTTCAAGATACAATTCAATAGTCAATAATGTTCCTATAATGTTCCTATCCAATTCTCAAAAACAAGAAGAAGTCTGTGAGCCAATATGCATCAGTAATAACCCAGCTTTGATGTGAATATACACTCTCATGAGCATAAAAACAAGTTCATATAGGGTAAATTCACCATGCATCGGATACCCTTGTACTTCAGCAAGTTCTCGCCATATCGCTACCGATGGAAAATTATCAAAATGGAGTTTAACATTTAGTTTGTGATTAAAATATCAATTTGGGACACAATTATATGCCCTTTATTGAGAAATTATCCTCAAAAATCGAGTTTTTAGGAATAACGCAAAATTCACCATGGATCGGACATTGTTTACCATGCATCGGACAGACGGTATTTTTACTGGAAAAATATCATACATTTATCAAAGTGCTTTAAAATGCTTGATGTGGATATATTTTTATCTTTTATCTAAGAAATAACCCTCAACTTAAATTTAATTGACGATATCGTTGCACAAATCTAGAACGATTAAAGAGACCTCACTCTGCCTTAGAAATGCTTTAAAATGCTTATAATGCGGTAATTCGCGCCTTTTTTCATGGTTTATCATACTCTGCTTTGTAGAAATAAATTGAGTCAAATTCCAAACTTCATACATCGATAACTTGTATTTTGACTGAAAAAATAGAGTTTCTATTTTCTTTTTCCGCACAAAACAGCTATAAGCTGGGTTCTGTATGAAAATGGTAGTGCTTACCTTTGCATCGGAAAGTTCCGATGCATGGTTAATTTGTGTCCGATGTAGGGAGAAATGAACATACTAGTGAAAACCAGCTCTAAAAAGAATTATACGAACATTGAAGTGAAATTTCTTTAAAATTTATGTAAAATTACCAATCTTTGACTTTATTCACCAAAGTCTGACTCGTTCCGATGAAGTCGAATTTTAAGAACGATAACTCTAAAAATCGCAGAATCATAAATTTCTGGTTATTCCCCTTTGATGATGTAAAATATGACGTAACTTCAAGGCTATTCTCGGGGTATTTTTATCACAACATAATAATAACAATCGGTATCATTAAAAAAATTAAATCTTCATCTTCAAGGCAGAAACAAATAAATACAGGGAACTCTTAAGTTGAAAGAGAATTTATTGTCTGAAGTTGTCCGAAGCAAGGTATGTGTCCGATGCATGGTGAATTCACCCTAAAGAAATGTACTTCCTGAGAAAACTGATGGAAATTTTGTACTGAAAGACACATACAGAGGAAATTGACAATGGATTTGTCAAAAAAGAAACCCACAATATGAAATGCCAAAGTAAAGAATGCGTTAAAATTTCAAGCATCTAAAAACAGTGACAAAAATTTTTATGGACAGATGCAGGGTTAAACAGTATACCCCCTCTCCTTCTGAGCAGAGGCATAAAAATCAGTACTCATCTCAATATAAAAGATGCACGATAAACTCTGATACTTTTTTGTTAGAAACCAGACAAGAATCCTTTTAAAAAGACTTCCTTTCCTTTAAGTTTTTGTAAATTTCCCCTTGATATGACTCTTAATAGATTTATCTATACCTCAATAAATCCCAGTCTACAGTTCATTTTACAAACAACAGCTGACTCTTATCTTGCTAAATACTTACATTTGGATCCCGACATCCTGCGTAATATTGGTTGGCGTAAGGGAAATACCAGCCATACTGTCCTATAGCACCCCACTGGTATCCATCATAGGAAGTCATGTTATTGCTGTCAACATCAAAAAGGGACACGATTAATGAATTCTCACCAAATAATGTGATAGTGCATAAGCTTCAATAAAAATAATTATCTTAATTCCTCTGAGACTGAGCTAAATGCATTTAAAGAAAGTGCGATCAAAATCTACAGTGGCGCTTTTTAAATTCAGATGCCTCCATCCCCAATAAAATCGTCCACATAAATGTGATTAAATCATCCAGGCAAATCTCTTCTTTAAAGACCCTCTCATGCTTGTTCATATGCACATAGTAGTTATCAAAAAAACTAGAACTGTCCAAACGGGACAAAATACCCCCCATTGGGTTTTTCAGAAGAAAGTTTTTCCATAAGAAAGATATGGACCGGACACGAATTACGAAATTTTTCTTCCAGTGACCTTGAACTTCCCCAAATGACCTTGGGTCAAGGTCAGGACACACCCTTGGGCTATGGGCAATCTTTGTGTGAAATGAGAACCTACCAAATTTATCCATAAGAAAGATATGGACCGGACTTGAATTATGAAATTTTTATTTCAGTGACCTTGAACTTCCCCAAATGACTTTGGGTCAAGGTCATGACACACCCTTGGGCTATGGGCAATCTTTGTGTGAAATGAGAACCTACCAAATTTATCCATAAGAAAGATATGGATCGGACACGAATTATCAAATTTTTCTTCCAGTGACCTTGAACTTCCCCAAATGACCTTGGGTCAAGGTTATGACACATCCTTAGGTCATGGGCAATCTTTGTGTGGAGTAGTAGATTCTAATGTCCCTCTGTAAGAAAGATATGGACCGGACACGTTTGCAAAGACAGAGGGACAGACGGACGGACAGACAGACAGACGGACAAGGTGATTCCTATATACCCCCCCAAACTTCGTTTGCAGGGGGTATAAAAAAACCTTTGTTTTACCTTGATTTATTTATTTTAATTCTATAATTTTAAAAGAAATAATATTAAAAAGATAGATAAATAAATGTAATTTACACGATGGAAAATGGATAGGCAATTTTATGTTGAGATCTCCCTTTTTAACACAGGAAACTGAACTTGCCTTCTAATTGACATGTGGTTATATGAGCGAAAACAATTGGCAATAGGTCACCTGATTGACTCAGGTGACCTAAAAAGACTTGCGCCAAAACCATTACAAGGACAGACAATGTTAGATAACCCTGTCAAGCTAACTAGCATGGTGAGAACTTCAGCTTACTTAATGATACCCCCATCTCCCATATGATTATAACTGCAAATTCCATGTTTAGCTCTGGGAGACCAGAAATAGTGTCAGATCAACTACAGGTAACTCTTGATACCTCGAAGTCCGCGGGACCGAGGAAAACCTTCGAGAGATCAGATCAAGAGTTCGAGTTTTCAAGAGTCCAGAATTTTCTGGGTTTGTTTGGCAGGTTTTTAAATTAGTCTTACCGGATATAACGATGTTCATGCTGTGCTTATTTTTCACAAGTGGTTTTTATAAAACAGCGATATGATTTCGTATTTTAGAAATTATTAACCTGAGTAAAGCTAAAAATGTACAACGTCATTTTATGTTTATTTTTTTATTCTTTATACTATGCATTCGTTATACGAAAACGACATTTTACAGCGCCGCGTGGCACATGGCATTGTGATTTTTCCAAACACGTGCATTGAACAAAGTTCTGTAAGTATTTGTCCAACAATTGTCGTCATATTGACACTGAGGCTGTTTCTGGATTTTCATATTTCGTTAAACTTTGACACTGACTCGAAATAAAATTAAATTTACTACGTTTCATCTTGTAATCTGCAATTACAATTTCTGAGTGACACTGCGTTTCTAAATTATCGTAATACAGTCGACGATAATTATTTTAATAGCATATAGGCAACATAAGATTAATTATAAATCAATTATCACCTTGCAGTATAAGTGTCACCTGAATAAACATCCCGTTTCACGAGACCCGCGTCTTCTGCCTGGGGCCATTAAATGTCCAGGTAAAGTTGCTAATTATGTAACTTGTATACACATAGCCACTTCGAGGTATCGAGGGTAAATTTCAATAGAATATGCATAGTGGGACTGCCTTTTGACTTCGAGGGATCAAGGGTTTCGAGAGATCAAGAGTTCGAGAAATCAAAGTAAATTTGCTTAGTTATACAGTCTTCACGAAAACTTTTCAAACTAACTGGCCAGTCGGACCAGTGAACTTTTAAAATTTACTGGCCCACCAAAATTTTTACTGGCCCCTTAATTAAAAAATAAAATAAATACATTTTCATAACTGTAAATTTATACATGTTTACGTACTTCAACTTTTGAATGCCGCCATTTTTCATCCTTTGTCGCGTTTTGGTAAGTTGTTCATTGGAAATTCGCACATTTTACGTACTAGTTGATAGTTACTAGCTAGTTCCGGTTGTTACGTAATACATCCATGATATATTAGGGTTACAATAATACAATTCAACAACACGTGCTTGTTCATTTTATATAATATATCAATGAAATTTATGCAAGTAAGTCAGTTATATATTGACTGTGTATGATTTTTATAATCAACAAGCCCATCGGACTTCTTGAAATTTGATTTTCACTGACCCGACTTCAAAATTCACTGGCCTCGGTCTTCGGACCAGTGAGTTTTCATGAAGACTGGTTATATAGGGGAAAAAATCGGGACCGGAGACTCACTTCCAGGGATCAAGAACTTCTCGAGATCAAAGTTCGAGCCATCAAGAGTTACCTGTAGGAGCACAATGGCATTATGTAATAAAGAATGTGAAAATATCATTAAATTTTATTCAGTGGCATAGGAAGAGTTGCGGATAAGAGATGATAACCCTTCAATATTGCAGAAAAAATGGCATAACAATTTAATGCTACATTTTTTCCAACTGAATTGTTACCTATTATACCGTACGTTCCTAATTTGGTAGCAAAAATATTAAGAGGCCCATGGGCCACATCGCTCACCTGAGTAACTTGGGTGATGCAGTTCTTTACCAGATTTCCCCTCTTCCTATACCTATCGTGCCCCCCTACCCCTTCCTTTTCATGATTTCAACACTTTAGAATCTACACTACCACAGGCAGGATGCTTCCACATAAGTTTCAGCTTTACTGGCCTATTGTGGCCCCGCCCTACCCCAGGGGGTCATGATTTTAACAATTTAATATCTACACTACCCAAGGATGCTTCCACATAAGTTTCAGCTTTCCTGGCCCAGTGGTTCTTGAGAAGAAGATTTTTAAAGATTTGTTCTTTATATTTCTATGTAAAACTTGGATTCCCTATTGTGGCACTGCCCTACCCCCAGGGGTCATGATTTTAACAATTTAATATCTACACTACCCAAGGATGCTTCCACATAAGTTTCAGCTTTCCTGGCCCAGTGGTTCTTGAGAAGAAGATTTTTAAAGATTTGTTCTATATATTTCTATGTAAAACTTGGATTCCCTATTGTGGCCCCGCCCTACCCCCGAAAGTCATGATTTTAACAATTTAATATCTACACTACCCAAGGATGCTTCCACGTAAGTTTCAGCTTTCCTGGCCCAGTGGTTCTTGAGAAGAAGATTTTTAAAGATTTGTTCTATACATTTCTATGTAAAACTTGGATTCCCTATTGTGGCCCCGCCATACCCCCGGGGGTCATGATTTTAACAATTTAATATCTACACTACCCAAGGATGTTTCCACATAAGTTTCAGCTTTCCTGGCCCAGTGGTTCTTGAGAAGAAGATTTTTAATGACTCCACCCTATTTTTGTCTTTTCTTGATTATCTCCCCTTGTAAGGGGACTTGGCCCTTTATTTTAACAATTTAAACTCCTCTTCACCCAAGGATGCTTTGTACCAAGTTTGGCTAAAATTGGTCCATTGGTTCTTGAGAAGAAGTTGAAAATGTGAAAAGTTTACAGACGGACAGACGGACGGATGGACGACAGACAAAATGTGATCAGAAAAGCTCACTTGAGCCTTTGGCTCAGGTGAGCTAACAAAAATGCTGTACATATACCTTCTAGCTTCACACAGAGTAAAGGCCATAAAGGGGGGAATCATAAACATCCATATTATCCGGACTCCATAGGATTTAATCTTATCCATGTACGTCTGTAAGAGGCCTGGTCTGCACAATGGTGGAGGAATGAATGGTATAGCAATCTGAAATGTAACAACATTCAGTTTGTTTTATCTGGTATCATATTGGCTACCACTATGTTAATTTTAGATTCATACAATGGAAGATGCCCATTTGTCACAATGCTCACTCAAGTAGTCCTTAAAGTCCGTCAGTTTATTTAGAACAGGGACCTTATCTACCACCAAGGGGCCATGACTTGAATATTCTTCAATATAAACAAACTGAGGATGTTTGAATAAATATTGTGACTAAACAACATCATGCTGTTCTTTACCAAAAAAAAAATTATTTTTTTTTTATTCTCTATTGTGCCCCCCCCCCCCCCCCACCTTTCCCCATCATGATTTGAACAATTAATCTGAGCCAACACTACCTCAAGATACATTTTTTTCACTATGACACTATTCATGAATTTGCTGTTCTTAAGGAGAAAGTTTTCCAGATTTTTCAAGTCTTTTTATTTTCCTTATTTCCAGACAGTAAGTAACTCCTATTTCTTACAAGTATCTTTGCATTCAATTATGTCCCCTCATCACCTTGCTTTCTCAAATTCAGAATAACTTGTAAAGACCTGCAAAATTAATGGACAAGATTTAATCTTACCTCTGCAGTAATTTCCAGATTGAAGTCTTTTGCTTTCTGAATGAAGACGTTGTTGATTTTTAAGTTGGACTGTCGAATGATTATCTGAAATATGACCAAAAACGTAATTAATCAGATTTCATAGCTCAAATCAAAAAATACAAATCATTAGGCAAGCCGAAGTTCCAGACCAAACAAATATTCCTTATTCCAAATAAATCTTATTATGGCATAAATGGAACTTTTAGCCAGACACAGATTTAGCGATTTGTCCTTAAAAATCAGCAATTTTTTGAGCAACTTCTTAAACCTCCAAATGCAGAATGAATTCTTAGCATTATTAAAATTAGCCAAAACTGAATTCTTCCTAAAATTTCTGCTTGTACAACATACTATAGACATGCATTGTTTCATACAGTTCTAGTACTGTACATTGTTTTATTATATATATATATCCAACTTTGTATCACTCAATTTTACTGTAGATTTCGTACAATCACATGACATCATGATACAACTTTCAAGATCACCACATTGTGGTTTTTTTTAATTCATATCAATCCTCACTGAAATTGATGCCTGGTACACAGAAACATGGCATTATTTTTCTTGTGCATCAAAAAGTTCCGTGACAAATGCCTAATGTTTAATGGGTTGATATTATATAATTGACCTCAAATTTTTTTCAATAAAAATATATTTTACTTGTTGTAAGGGGATGTATAATAAATTTATCATTACAACAATATATAAACACTTGGAATCATTAAGATCAAATTTTTGTTACACTCTAGATACCAAAAAACCGCCAAATCCTGTCAAGACTTAGATCCTTATTTTGTGAACTTGATAATAATCTAACAGGCTGAAAAGTTCAAGTTTGAGAGGATTGATTGTTTCTAAAATTCCTTACCATCTTCTTCCAGTTTCTGTAAGCAGCTGCCATCATAATACTGTGGGACAAGGAGCCTATATTCCAGGAGAGTCTGTTATAGTACGGATAGATAGCCTGAAAGTTTACATAGCCTCTATAGTTAACTGGGTAAAACTGACAAAGTTTAAAATCATAGTCTCCACAGTTAACTATAATACTGACAAAGTTTACAATCACAGCTTCTATAGTTAACTGAATAAGGGGACAAAGTTTACAATCATAGCCTCTAAAGTAAACTGTAATACTGACAAAGTTTACAATCACAGCCTCTACAATTAACTGAATGAGGGACAAAGTTCAGGGATCGACACTAACTTTAAAACCATAGTTGTCAGCAGGGATAGCAATTTCTAATTTCTACTAGCCCTGTTCATGTATTACTTGTCCAACAGCCGAAGGCTGGTGGCCGAGTTGCAAAGCGATGAGAGGGGTAGGTGTGGGAGGGGGTTTCCCCCTCCAGCTGG
This sequence comes from Saccostrea cuccullata, assembly GCF_032062105.1. NCBI lineage: Eukaryota > Metazoa > Mollusca > Bivalvia > Ostreida > Ostreidae > Saccostrea > Saccostrea cuccullata. The sequence goes on along the minus strand of NW_026939185.1, from coordinate 46,201 downwards.
TGGGGGTACGGGGGGCCTCCCCCGGGAAATTTTGAAAATAGAGATGCAAAATCCTGCATTCTGGCTGTATTTTGGGTAAAAATTATATGTCACTTTATGATTGTACCTAAGACATTTTTTCTATTCGAAAAATTCCATATTTATAATCATTTAGGGTATTTTGAATCACCTTTAAAGTTTACATTTTGACTTACAAAAATAATAATTATGATGATAAAACATGTTTGAAAATAAATTTAACAATTATCAGGTATATTGTGTGTAAATTATAATTCTTTTCTTGCTCTTAGTGAGTAATTGGTAAAATTTACTGTAGCCCTGCAGGGCAAATTTAAAGACATGTCTGGTAGCCCGACCTCAGTATTCAGTTGTCCCGGGCCAGCGGGCTAGCGTTAGTGTCAAACCCTGAAGTTTACAATCACAATTTCTACAGTCAACTGAATGAGGGACAAAGTTTACAATCACAACTTACAGTCAACTGAATGAGGGACAAAGTTTACAATCAGAACTTCTACAGATAACTGAATGAGGGGACAAAGTTTACAATCACAGCTTCTACAGTCAACTGAATCAAAGTTTACAATCACAACTTCTACAGTCAACTGAATGAGGGACAAAGTTTACAATCACAGCTTCTATGGCTAACTAAATGAGGGACAAAGTTTACAATCAAAACTTCTACAGTCAACTGAATGAGGGACAAAGTTTACAATCAAAACTTCTACAGTTAACTGAATGAGGAGCAAAGTTTACAATCACAGCTTCTACAGTCAACTGAATGAGGGGACAAACTTTACATCACAGCTTCTACAATTAACTAAATGAGGGACAAAGTTTACAATCACAACTTCTACAGTTAACTGAATGAGGGACAAATTTTACAATCAGAACTTCTACAGTCAACTGAATGAGGGGACAAAGTTTTAAGTTTTTTTAAAAAAAAAACCCTGTAAAATATAAAATAGTACATTAAAGTAGTACTAACCTTATCTCTGAAGCCATATTCATCTTCTCTGGTGGCAATCTGGGGGATTTTGTTGGCTGCTAACACTGGGGCCAGACCCTCTGTTAGGGCATTAGTTCCCAGGCCAATTATACCTCGCACTCTCTTGTGTGGAGTTGACTACAGAATATTTCAAGAATTTTCAGACATATTTTGTCCATATAATTTTTTCTAAATGCTGCAAATCTCACAGACCTTTTTCCTATTCCATCTGAAACTTGAAATCATTGAAAAGGGAGAGGGGGACGGTGAAATTTTGGTAACAATTTAATTATTGGAGCATTTATCATTAGGTATATTCCTCTTATTAAATGTTATCAGTGTATCAATTTACTACTACATCTAGCAGTAAATTAATCACATCCAACTATTGGAGGATGAGGGAAATTAATTAACTTTGTCACATTTGATTCAAAAGATCTGCATGAATTGCAAGTTGTTTTCAAAATAAAAGATGAGTAAGAAAAAAGTTTTTATTTACAAAATACACAAATCCTATCCTACTCCACCTATGGGATCCTTTACACACTTTATTACATGATGTAGCTTAAATATTGTAACAATAATACATGTATGTTGGCCTGATAATACTAGATAGGAATATTAGTAACTAGTATACACACCTCTCCCTCTGCTAGCATTCCATCCAGTTGTTTGGCTGTAGTGACTGGATCATTATTTGTATTGTATGAATTAATGTGAAGATTCCTTCCTGTATAAATAATCAAACACAATTCATAAACGCTGTGCATACTTAGATTAAAGAAGTCAAAAGTTGGATTATAACTTTAATTTCTAGATTTTTTTTTTTTGGCTCATACTAAGAATAAGAAAAATACTTTGGGTAATGCCAGTAAAAATTATCTGAGGACAACAATTAAAAAATGATTTGTTTGTTGTTGTCTGACCAACCTCATATTGCCCAACCCAACAAGTTTCTCTGTACATGTACTTTAATTTTTCTGTTTTTTTTTTTTTTTGGTTTGAAGAGGACTACAGATTGCCCAGATCATTTTTATTGTTAAGGTTTTATAATTTCTGTAAGACACATTTACATTGCGCCAGACATTGGCACCATGCAGAATTATTAATTAGTGCTGGGTATCACGGCTGAAAAATCGTACCGCGATGTATTGCAATATTATATTTTGTATTGCAATATATCACAATATAAAATTTTTAATAAATTTTGCTTTTCATCAATGTTAAATGAAAACATAAACTCAAATTACATGTATTCTCGAGTTGATATTGCAACTGCCTGATCGTGTTGTGTCTACGCAGGTGGCAAGCTAAGTTTTTTGTGGCACAACTTTGTAATATTCAGATTCTGCCTTAACATGAAGGGCTTTCATGTTACAATTGTCGTCTTTTTGTTTCTGACAGACATGTCTCTGATTTCTGATCAAACTTCACGTTGCTTGCCGCCATATTTTACCTTGAAAAGGGCAAATAACTCTTTCTGTAACAATTTATAGCATATCGAACCCAAACCGCTAGTCACAAAAAAATACTGCGATACGTATTGTGAAGAACGAAATCGGGATACACCGGTTAACTGGTAATATCGCACAGCACTATTATTAATTCCACCTTCGGTTGTTATATATATAATAACTGTATTTCTCGTTTGATGATTAAAGTCCACACTTTGTATCATTCACATGACATTGTTTTGTGATCTCTCACACATTACTCTTATTGGTGTAGAACCTTTTGTGAAGGGGTGCAACGATACACCTACCCCATGATACAATACATATTACGGAATCCAGTTCATGATACGGTACGTATCGCAATGCTTTTAAAATAAAATGAAAGACGAGAAAAGTTATATTGAAATCAGACCAAAACTGTAGGAGGAAAAGCATTTTGAAAGAAATTTCAAAGAAATTTCTATTTTTAGTAACCACGGCAACACCGTTTACAAAAATCAAAAACTGATATAAGAATTATGTATCTTAGTGTAGTCTACTTGTGTGCCAAGTTATATTGAAATTAGACCAAAACTGTAGGAGGAGTAGTATTTTGAAAAATTGTTTACAGACAGACGGACAGACAGACATATCAACAAATCTTGGAAAATAACTTTCATTAAACAAGAAGCCCATGGGCCACATCACTCACCTGAACACATTGGCTAGGAAAAAAAGCAAAAATCATTTCAGTATTGAGAAGTTTACATGAAGGGGGGCATGAATTTTAAACTACATATACCTAATGATGCTTCCATATTAATATAACAAATGGCTTTGCTGTTTTTGAGCAGATGATTTTTTTCCTTTTATTCATTTGACACCCCCATTAAGGCCAAGCCCTACCCCTGGGGCCCTCATTTGATCCCGTATGACTTGGTGCTACCTGAGGATGCCTCCATATCAATATGAATAAACATGGCTTTTCTGTTCTTGGGGAAAAAAAATTTCCTTGATATTTCTAGGTATAACTTTGATCTCCAATTGCCCCCCCCCCCCTCCCCCTACTCCCCCTTTCATGAATTGAACAAACTTGAATCAACACTACCTAAGGATGCTTCCATAAAGATATAACCAATCATGGCTTTGTGGTCTTAAAAAGAAGAATTTAAAAAAATTTTAATGTATAACATTCATTTTTATGTAAAACTTTAATTGTCCATTGTGGTCCCGCTTTACCCCAAGGGTCATGATTTTAAGAAACTTGAATCTACACTTCCTGAGAATATTTTCACAAAAGTTTCATCTTTACTGGCCCAGAGATTCTTGAGAGGAAGATTTTCAAAGATTTTTCCTACATATTTCTATGTAAATCTTGAGTCTGAACTACCTGAGGATGTTTCCATATAAGTTTCATCTTTCCTGGCCCAATGGTTCTTGAGAAGAAGATTTTTAAAGATTTTTTTTCCCACATATTGCTTTAATGTAAAACTTTGATCATTAGTTGTGGCCCCGCCCTATCCCTGAGGTAATGATTTGAACAGCTTTGCATCTGCACTACCTGAGGATGTTTCCATATAAGTTTTATCTTTCCTGTCCCAGTGGTTCTTGAGAAGAAGATTTTAAAAGATGCCATTAATTTTTCACTAATTTTTAATTATCTCACCTTGGAATGGGGTGTGGCCCTTCACTTTATCAAACTTGAATTCCTTTCATCCAAGGATACTTTATGGCGATATTTTATGGCAAGTTTGGTTGAAATTGGCCCAGTGGTTTTTGAGAAGAAGTTGAAAATGTGAAAAGTTTCCACACAGACAGATGGACAGACAGACGCCAGACAAAATGTGACCAGAAAAGCTCATTTGACCCTTCAGCTCAGGAGAGCTAATAAAATGAATTCATCAAAGATAGTGTAGGCCTAACTGAACATTGAATACATATTGCACTTGTTAATTAAATTAATTAAGAGAGAGGAAAAATAACTTCAAATCCAAGATTGGAATATTTTCGAAGAACTGGGTATGTTATGTTTAACAAGGCAGCCCTGTAAAATTGGCTAAAAGTAAATGCACGACCAATAACCATTTTTGAACTGTGCCAATTTATTGTTAAGGATTACACAATAAAAACACACAAACATCCATCACCAAAGTCAACAGAAAAAATTGAACATTTTTAAACATTTAAAAAATGTCATCCCCTTTCACCCACTCAGATAATTTTTAATGGAATTGCCCTTACTAATGAATAAAGAAAATAACAGTTACCTGGTAAGAGATGAGGGTATATGTTGGCTTTGATATCTTCCAGTGCATGCCAGACAAAGGAATCTATGTTTGGTCCAGTATCAGAGGTGGATCCAGAAGAATAGTAATCTATGTAATTGCCTAAGTATACATCATCTGAAAGAGAAAGTCATTACACTTATTAATCCCTCTCAGATTTAACCATCTCTTCCCTATTAATAGAGGATTGTGCCTAAGGGCTGTAACTGTTTGGGGTGACTAAGGGGGGATGTAACTGGTTGGGGTGACTAAGGGATGTAATTGATTGGGGTGACTAAAGGCTGTAAATAATTCAGGGTGACTAAGGGCGGTAACTGGTTGGGGGTGACTAAGGGCTGTAATTGGTTGGGGGTGACTAAGGGATATAATTGGTGGGGGGTGACTGAGGGATGTAATTGGTTGGGGTGACTAAAGGCTGTAACTGGTTCAGGGTGACGAAGGGATGTAATTGGTTGGGGGTGACTAAGGGGGGAAGTAACTAGTTGAGGGTGACTAAGGACTGTAATTGGTTGGAGGTGACTAAGGGATGTAATTGGTTGGGGGTGACTAAGGACTGTAATTGGTTGGAGGTGACTAAGGGATGTAATTTGTTGGGGGTGACTAAGGGATGTAATTGGTTGGGGTGACTAAGGGATGTAATTAGTTGGAGGTGACTAAGGGCAGTAATTGGTTGGGGGTGACTAAGGGCAGTAACTGGTTGAGGTGACTAAGGGCTGTAACTGGTTGGGGGTGACTAAGGGATGTAATTGGTTGGGGTGACTAAGGACTGTAATTTGTTGGGGTGACTAAGGGCAGTAACTGGTTGAGGTGACTAAGGGCTGTAACTGGTTGAGTGTGACTAAGGGCTGTTACTGGTTGAGGGTGACTAAGGGCTGTAACTGGTTGAGGTGACTAAGGGCTGTAACTAGTTGGGGGTGACTAAGGGCTGTAACTGGTTGGGGGGTGACTAAGGGCTGTAACTGGTTGAGGTGACTTAGGGCTGTAACTGGTTGGGGGTGACTAAGGGCTGTAACTGGTTGAGGGTGACTAAGGACTGTAACTGGTTGGGGTGACTAAGGGCTGTAACTGGTTGGGGGTGACTAAGGGCAGTAACAGGTGGAGGTGACTAAGGGCTAACTGGTTGAGGTGACTAAGGTCTGTAACTGGTTGGGGGTGACTAAGGGCTGTAACTGGTTGAGGTGACTAAGGGCTGTAACTGATTGAGGGTGACTAAGGGCAGTAACTGGTTGAGGTGACTAAGGGCAGTAACTGGTTGAGGGTGCTTAAGGGCTGTAACTGGTTGGGGGTGACTAAGGGCTGTAACTGGTTGAGGTGACTAAGGGCAGTAACTGGTTGAGGGTGACTTACGGGATGTAATTGGTTGGGGGTGACTAAGGGATGTAATTGGTTGGGGGTGACTTAGGGATGTAATTGGTTGGGGTGACTAAGGGCAGTAACTGGTTGAGGTGATTAAGGGCAGTAACTGGTTGAGGGTGACTAAGGGATGTAATTGGTTGGGGTGACTAAGGGCTGTAACTGGTTGAGGGTGACTAAGGGCAGTAACTGATTGAGGTGACTAAGGACTGTAACTGGTTGAGGGTGACTAAGGGATGTAATTGGTTGGGAGTGACTAAGGGATGTAATTGGTTGGGGATGACTAAGGGATGTAATCGGTAGGGGGTGACTAAGGGCTGTAACTGGTTGAGGGTGACTAAGGGATGTACAGTGGACCTTCAGATATCCGGATGCTTCAGTATCCGGACGATTTTTCATGGGAACAGAATTTTTTAATGTTATTTTGTCTTGTTTAACAGGTAATTCAGATATCCGGACGCTTCACATATCCGGACAAATGACTAAGAACCAAAGCGTCCGGATAAATGAGGGTCCATTGTAATTGGTTGGGGGTGACTAACGTATGTTATTGGTTGGGGATGACTAAGGGCTGTAATTGGTAACCTCTTCTGGTTTCTGGCCAGTAGAGCTTAAAAATCATGAATTTCTCCTTAGCAACCCTACTTTAGGGTTGGAGATCTTTAATCCAAAACATGTAAGAACTTTGGCTAAAGTCCCCTTTGCAATCAACTGGAAGCATGACAAATTTTCAAACCACCTAAAATTGATTGTTGTTGATGTTACACAATTTTATTCTTTTACCTGTGACTTCAAATGTTGCTGTTGAACCACTTGTCACTAAGTTTGCTGATATTGCACTTGTTGTTGAAAAAGACAGTGACACATTTGATAATGGAGCACAGAAAGACCCGACAAATATTGCTCTGCCATCTTTTGCCACCAATGTTGCTGAATCAGTTGACAAACAGGCAGAATTATCACTGGCAGCCACATTTATTGTCTGCAACATAGAGAGACACAATTGTCATCTGTTTACTGTAATAAACATATATATCTGAGTAGGGGTGTATGATAAGTGATAGAACAATTGTCGCCAACAATCTACTGTTGGCCGTTAGGAGCTCTTTGATGCTACTAATCAATTTAAAAATAATGTCACCAACATCAATGACATAAAAAAAAATTATCATACTTTAATTTTACTACCAAAACCAAGTGCAAAGAGTTTAAAAGTAATGATTTTTGAAAATAAGTTCCCATTCTGATTCAATACATTGATTTTTTGTAAGTAAAGAAATTTTATTTTCTACTTCATTAAAAGAATTTTGAGCATTTTTGAATTATGTATTAATTAAATGATTTTTTAATAAAAGTCTAACTGAAATCTGAATAAGTTTAACTTATCTATATTTATTTCATTTAAGGTAGTCTTATCCTCAGGTTCATAAAATAAGAAGTTAAGTACTCAAATAAAAAATACTCATAACAAGTATAGATATGGGTTACCCCATATCCAAAGATATTCAACTTTTAGATTTAAGAGTGTTTAATGACTTCTATAAACAAAAGGCCCATGGGCCACATCGCTCACCTGGGAAGCTTTGACCATTCTGTTCTTTACCAGATTTCCCCCTTTAAATACATACTGCGACCTCACCCTACCCCACTGATCATAATTTAGACATTTTGAAATCTACACTACCCCAGGATGCTTCCACAAAAGTTTCAGCTTTCTTGGCCCAGTAGTTCTTGAGAAGATTACAAATGATTTGTTCCGTATATTTCTATGTAAAACTTGGATTTCCCATTGTGGCCCCGCCCTACCCCCGCGGGTCATGATTTGAACAATTTAGAATCTACACTACCCCAGGATGCTTCCACATAAGTTTCAGCTTTTCTGGCCCAGTGGTTCTTGAGAAGAAGATTTTCAAAGATTTTTCCTATATATTTCTATGTAAAACTTAGATTCCTCATTGTGGCCCCGCCCTACCCCCAGGGGTCATGAATTGAACAATTTAGAATCTACACTACCCCAGGATGCTTCCACATAAGTTTCAGCTCTAAGGGCCCAGTGGTTCTTGAGAAGAAGATTTTTCAAAGATTTCTATGTAAAACTTGGATTCCCCATTGTGGCCCCGCCCTACCCCCGGGGGTCATGATTTGAATAATTTAGAATCTACACTACCCCAGGATGCTTCCACATAAGTTTCAGCTTTTCTGGCCCAGTGGTTCTTGAGAAGAAGATTTTCAAAGATTTTTCCTATATATTTCTATGTAAAACTTGGATTCCCCATTGTGGCCCCGCCCAACCCCCGGAGGTCATGATTTGAACAATTTAGAATTTACACTACCCCAGGATGCTTCCACATAAGTTTCAGCTTTTCTGGCCCAGTGGTTCTTGAGAAGAAGATTTTCAAAGATTTTTCCTATATATTTCTATGTAAAACTTGGATTCCCCATTGTGGCCCCGCCCTACCCCCAGGGGTCATGATTTGAACAATTTAGAATCTACACTACCCCAGGATGCTTCCACATAAGTTTCAGCTTTTCTGGCTCAGTGGTTCTTGAGAAGAAGATTTTTTAATGACCCCACCCTATTTTTGTCTTTTCTTGATTATCTCCCCTTGTGAGGGAACTTGGCCCTTCATTTTAACAATTTAAATTCCCTTTCACCCAAGGATGCTTTGTACCAAGTTTGGTCAAAATTGGCCCCGTGGTTCTTGAGAAGAAGTTGAAAATGTGAAAAGTTTAGACGGACAGACAGACGGACGACGGACAAAATGTGATCAGAAAAGCTCACTTGAGCCTTCGGCTCAGGTGAGCTAAAAACAAGAGGCCCACGGGCCTTATAGGTCACCTGAGTATCATGTAACAACTTTCCAGCAATTGTATTTGATTCGTGTTTTAATCCAAAAGCTATGAAATTCACAAATTTTGAAGGAGGCACCATTGCTTATCAAAAGGCAGATTTCATAGCATTAATTTATTTTAGTCAAAGTACCCCTCTGGTACCCCTGACCCAGCGGCCCTGAAATTATCTATTTTGAAAAAGGCCCATTTCTTCATTATAAGGCCAGCAGTTTTTATTAATGTTTAGGTTTAGTTATGAACATGAGAATAAAAAAGTCTCGAAGGAGAAGGAAATAAAAGACAAGAGGCCCATGGGCCACATCGCTCACCTGAGAAGCTTTGACCATTCTGTTCTTTACCAGATTTCCCCCTTATTATACATAATGCATCCCCACCCTACCCCACTGATCATAAGTTAGACATTTTGAAATCTACACTACCCCATGATCCTTCAATGGGCACATATGTTTCAGCTTTTTTGGCACAGTGGTTCCTGAGAAGCCCTTCCCCTAGGGGTCATGATTCCTACAATTTAGAATTTACACTACCCCAGAATGCTTCCACATAAGCTTCACTTTTTCTGGCCCAGTGATTCTTGAGAAGATGATTTTCAAAGATTTTTCCTATATATTTCTATATAAAACTTTGATTCCCCATTTTGGCCCCGCCCTTCCCCCGGGGGTCATTATTTGAACAATTTAGAATCTACATTATACCAGGATGCTTCCACATAAGTTTTAGCTTTTCTGAACCAGTGGTTCTTGAGAAGAATATTTTCAAAAATTTTTCCTATATATTTCTATGTAAAACTTTGATACCCAATTGTGGCCCTGCCCTTCCCCCGGGGGTCATGATTTGAACAATTTAAAATCTACACTATACCAGGGTGCTTCCACATAACTTTCAGCTTTTCTTGAGAAGATTTTCAAAGATTTTTCCTATATATTTCTATATAAAACTTTGATTCCCCATTTTGGCCCCGCCCTTCCCCCGAGGGTCATTATTTAAACAATTTAGAATCTACATTATACCAGGATGCTTCCACATAAGTTTTAGCTTTTCTGTCCCAGTGGTTCTTGAGAAGAAGATTTTCAAAAATTTTTCCTATATATTTCTATGTAAAACTTTGATACCCAATTGTGGCCCTGCCCTTCCCCTGGGGGTCATGATTTGAACAATTTAAAATCTACACTATACCAGGGTGCTTCCACATAACTTTCAGCGTTTCTGGCTCAGTGGTTCTTGAGAAGAAGATTTTCAAAGTTTTTTCCTATATATTTCTATATAAAACTTTGATTCCCCATTGTGGCCCCGCCCTTCCCTCGGGGGTCATTATTTGAACAATTTAGAATCTACATTATACCAGGATGCTTCCACATAAGTTTTAGCTTTTCTGACCCAGTGGTTCTTGAGAAGAAGATTTTCAAAGATTTTTCCTATATATTTCTATGTAAAACTTTGATTCCCCATTGTGGCCCCGCCTTTCCCCCGGGGGTCATGATGTGAACAATTTAGATTCTACATTATACCAGGATGCTTCCACATAAGTTTCAGCTTTTCTGGCCCAGTGGTTCTTGAGAAGAAGATTTTCAAAGACTTTTCCTATATATTTCTATATAAAACTTTGGTTCCCCATTGTGGCCCCGCCCTTCCCCCGGGGGTCATTATTTGAACAATTTAGAATCTACATTATACCAGGATGCTTCCACAAAAGTTTCAGCTTTACTGGCTCAGTGGTTCTTGAGAAGAAGATTTTTTAATGACCCAACCCTATTTTTTGTCTTTTCTTGATTATCTCCCCTTGCGAGGGGATATGTCCCTTCATTTTAACAATTTAAATTCCCCTTCACCCAAGGATGCTTTGTACCAAGTTTGGTCAAAATTGGCCCAGTGGTTCTTGAGAAGAAGTCGAAAATGTGAAAAGTTTACAGACGGACAGACAGACGGACAGCTAGACAGACGGACGGACGAACGACGGACAAAATGTGATCAGAAAAGCTCACTTGAGCCTTCGGCTCAGGTGAGCTAAAAAAATTTTGATAAATCAGTTATTAACATTTGTACATTCTTTTTTTATGCTATTCTAATAGGCTCCTTACCACTGGACACATAATGCTTACAAATAGGAAAGTAGAACATTTAATTGCTTATTTCATCATCTGCCAGTTTGGGCCAGTTATATAAATTTTGTGATGTTGGTCAAAATATATTTTAAACAAGAGGCCCACGGGCCTTATAGGTCACCTGAGCATCATGTAACAACTTTCCAGTGATTGTATTTGGTTCGTGTTTTAATCCAAAAGCCATGAAATTCACAAATTTTGAAAGAGGCACCATTGCTTATCAAAGGGCAGATTTCAAAGCATTTATTTTTAGTCAAAGTACCCCCCTAGTACCCCTGACCCAGCAGTCCTGAAATTATCTATTTTGAAAGAGGCCCTTTTCTTCATTATAAGGCGAGCATTTTTTTTTATGTCTAGGTTTAGTTATGAACATGAGAATAAAAAAGTCCCGAAGGAGAAGGAAATAAAAAAAATTTGATAAATCAATTATTAACATTTGTACATTCTTTTTTTATGCTATCCTAACAGGCTCCTTACCACTGGACACATAATGCTTACAAATAGGAAAGTAGAACATTTAATTGCTTATTTCATCATCTGCCAGTTTCGGCCAGTAATATAAAAAGTCTTTCAATAGTGTAGACATTGTTCTAAAATTTACTTGATGCCTAAGATTATAATTCCTATCATAAAACAGACAGGGAGTATTGGGGAGTAGGGTAAACATTTTTTCAATTAAGTGTGAAATAATTTTTCTGGCTGATACAAATGATACTACATGCCTGTATATATTTGTATATTCTACTTGCCTTTTAATAGTTGAATTTATTTTATTTCTACAAGTTATTGTTTATTTCTTCCTCAAATGGACTTAACTTCTCCCAAAGTTTTATTCATTACATCTGATGCATAAGCAAGAATGATGCTTAGACTGTAAGCTATAACAGAGACCTAAACAATGTCGCTGGCAATATGCAATAGCTACATGTACCACGAGCAGTTTAAAACCTGGGGGGGGGGGGGGGGGGGGGGGGGGGGGGGAAATTTACAGATACTTTTGAAACGAATACATAATTATCTCACCAGCATGTCATTGTGCAACAAAGTCATCAGCATTTTATTTGTCCTTTGAACGGGTGAAACGTTTTGAATGGCACTCTTATCGATGAATTTTACACTAAACCAAGCCATCTTCTCAGAACTAGCTTTTTTACCCGCCGTTTCGAGATCGTAGAACCAGAAGTGCGAGTTCGTATATTTGAAATCTCGATCCCGACTCAAATTTGACATCGGAAAGAATTTTTTTTTTTCTGAAAATTAAAAACCTTGAGCGGAAGGTTTGTAAAACTGAAAATAAAATAAATCCTGGCCTTAAATATGTAATTAGATCATTAGCATATTAACCAGGAGCAAAAGATAAGATGTTCAGGGAATGCATGCATTTCACTATATAATCATTAGAGCCCCACCCTAAAACAAGAACCCCTGACCCTGGGGCCATAAAATTCACAATTTCGGTAGAGGCACTCTTGCTCATCATAACTATGGACTTGGTTAGTTTATTTAATACCCAGGAGCAGAGAAGAAGATTTTCAAAGAATTCATGTATTTTCACTATATAATCAATAGAGCCCCGCCCTAACACCAGAACCCCTGACCCTGGGGTCATAAAATTCACAATTTTGGTAGAGGCACTCTTGCTCATCATAACTATGTACTTAGTTGGTTTATTTAATACCCAGGAGCAGAGAAGAAGATTTTCAAAGAAATAATGCATTTTCACTACCTACTTATTTAGCCCCGCCCTAGCACTAGAACCCCGACCCCAGGGCCATGAATTTCACAATTTTGGTAGAGGACTCATTGCTGATTACAATCATGCAAACAGTTTGACTGCTTGATGTCGAGGAGTAAAGAAGAAGATTTTTAAAGATTGCATTAATTTTAGTGGTTTTGGCCCCACCCCTCAGGCCCCAGGGGGGCAGGGACCATGAAATTCACAATTTTTGTTCCCCTTCACCCACAGATGCTGTATACTAAATTTGGTTGAAATTGGTTTAGCGGTTTCAGAGAAGAAGCTGAAAATGTTCAAATGTTAACACACGACGAACGACGGACGCCGACGGACAAACACGGATGGCAATAGGTCACCTGAGTGACTCAGGTGACCTAAAAATCAATTCTTTAAAAGTCTTTCAATATATCTTCAATTTTTTAATATGTGTTAGGTGAATGTGTAGACATTGTTCTAAAATTTACTTGATGCCTAAAATTATAATATTCCTATCATAAAACAGACAGGGAGTATTGGGGAGTAGGGTAAACATTTTTTCAATTAAGTGCAGGGTCCGACACTCGTCAAAATTTGGTCTCGCCATTCGGGCAACCTTGGTATGATCACAGGTTGCCCGAATGAATTTCAGGTTGTCCAAAAAAAATATCAATTGAAACAAAACTTAATGTGAAAATTGTTTAAAATTTGTTATGATAATTAGTAGAAGTTGTGTTTTTGTATTAAAAAATGTAAACCAGACATTTTTGGAATGTAAAGATGTCTTCTAGTATTTTATCAAACAAAAATATAAGCAGAATCAGACATGCAGAATGCTAAAGTTTGTAGCTTACAATATTCATTTTCACTTGCCATGAAGGCCTAAATAAATCGGGTCGAATAACCCTGGACTGAATTAATTAGGTGTTATATTACAGTGGACACCCAACATGGCTGTCTAGCAGCAGAAAACGATCATTATGATCAGAAAGTTGTAGGGGAAATGCAAGATGTTACAATGATGATTATTACTATTTATATTTAAGGTGATTGTTGACTAAGTTGGCATATTTTATATCTCAAATAAAACTTTATTAAAGACTTTTAGTAGAAATTGCATCAGTTGATTGATCGAACGCAGATTTGGCAGGAAAAAAATCTACTCGGCTGATGTTTTGAAGGTCTTATGAAGTTTACGTTAAAATATTAAACATCATTATTAGGCTTAAATATTCCCAACTTGTCCCAGGTCGTCATTTGGGCGAGCCAGACTGAAAATCAGGTCGTCCGAAATCATTTCAGGGTGGAAATGACGAGGTGACGAGCGCGAATGTCGAACCCTGTAAGTGTAAAATAATTTTTCTAGCTGATACAAATGATACTACATGCCTGTATATATTTGTATATTCTTGCCTTTTAATAGTTGAATTTTTTTTTTATTTCTTCAGGTTATTGTTTATTTCTTCCTCAAATGGACTTAACTTCTCCCAAAGTTTTATTCATTACATCTGATGCATAAGCAACCCTTTTCTGAAGAATGATGCTTGGACTGTAAGCTATAACAGAAACCTAAACAATGTCGCTGGCAATATGCAATAGCTACCACGGGCAGTTTAAAACCTGGGGGAGGAAAATGATTTACAGACAGATACTTTTAAAACGAATACATAATTATCTCACCAGCATGTCATTGTGCAACAAAGTCGTCAGCATTTTATTTGTCCTTTGAACGGGTGAAACGTTTTGAATGGCACTCGTATCGATGAATTTTACACTAAACCAAGCTATCTTCTCAGATCTAGCTTTATTTACCCGCCATTTCATCTTAAAACCGGAAGTGCGAGTTCGTAAATTTGAAATCTCGATCCCGACTCAAATTTGACATCGGAAAGAAAAAAAATGTTTAATTTTTTTCTGAAAATTAAAAACCTTGAGTGGAGGATTTGTAAAACTGAAAATAAAATAAATCCTGGCCACCTTAAATACATGTAATTAGATCATTAGTATATTAATCAGGAGCAAAGGATAAGATGTTCAAAGAATTCATGCATTTCACTATATAATCATTAGAGCCCCGCCCTAAAACAAGAACTCCTGACCCTGGGGCCATAAAATTCACAATTTTGGTAGAGGCACTCTTGCTCATCATAACTATGGACTTAGTTTATTTAATACCCAGGAGCAGAGAAGAAGATTTTTAAAGAATTCATGTATTTTCACTATATAATCAATAGAGCCCCACCCTAACACCGGAACCCCTGACCCTGGGGCCATAAGATTCACAATTTTGGTAGAGGCACTCTTGCTCATCATAACTGTACTTAGTTGGTTTATTTAATACCCAGGAGCAGAGAAGAAGATTTTCAAAGAAATAATGCATTTTCACTACCTACTTATTTAGCCCCGCCCTAGCACGAGAACCCCGACCCCGGGGCCATGAATTTCACAATTTTGGTAGAGGACTCATTGCTGATTACAATCATGCAAACAGTTTGACTGCTTGATGTCCAGGAGTAAAGAAGAAGATTTTTAAAGTTTGCATTAATTTTAGTGGTTTTGGCCCCCCCCCCCCTCAGGCCCCAGGGCGGCAGGGATCATGAAATTCACAATTTTTGTTCCCCTTCACCCATAGATGCTTTGTGCCAAATTTAGTTGAAATTGGTTCAGTGGTTGCAGAGAAGAAGCTGAAAATGTTCAAATGTTAACGCACGACGGACGACGACGGACGAAAACAGATAGCAATAGGTCGCCTGAGTTTACTCAGGTGACCTAAAAACTGCACTGTCTTGTTATGAAGCTGGTGTACAGTTCATGAGTCAGTAGCATTACTGTCACCCAGTCTCCTAGCAAACACTGCACATACCTGTGCCTACAAAACCAGTTAGCTTTGGTCTACACATGTGCGATGAGATTATCAAACACATCTAGCGAGCTTGAAGAAACACGTTTGTTTTGCCGAGAAGTTAAGATGGCAGGTCCGCTGTTGTATAACCATTCTGGATTAATTAGAATTCAACTTTTCAATTTACTTGAATTTTCAACAAGAAAATATAGACCTAGTTCATCACCGTAGCTTGGCATTTGGTGGTAAAATGATGCTTTACTTGCACAGAAATCTGGTGAACTTTTTTTCTTCACAATTTAAACATTGAACTTTATATTTGATTACATACCAGAAAATTCATTTAGCAACATTATACTTAATAAGATCGTATGAATATGAATTATGATTATATACACAATCTCTGCGGAAGTATATTTTGTTCTAACATTTATTCTAACATTTGCATCCACAACAAAGTGTGTTTAAAATGGGTTACGAAAATTAGGGCCAGGCCGGGAAATTCGAAACTGAAAACCTTTTTTGCTTTTTGGAAAATTACTAAATATACTAATGTATTCGTCACGTAACTTACTTATATAATTCAAATTCTATATATAATAATATGCTGAGCTTCAACATGTAGAAATATCTGGCCTGGTTCGGGTTTTGCTACACATTTAATAGTTACGCTCCCTACAGTTTACACAGTCTACATTGTGACCGTGTACATAGCGTTAATTAATACCACACGGAAAAAAGTACTTCTGCAGTATCTCTGAATCCACAAAGTAATGTAAATTTACCCACAGTATTTCTTTAAAGTTAAACATTCAAGTTAATTATATTTCATTGGAAAAATTGTCAAATCTCCAATATACAGAAAAAGCGAATAGGAATATCAGCTGTGCGTTTTCTCATTGCAAATTGATCAACAAATATATTTTAGGTAAAAAAACAATAGGTATCCAGGCATTCAGAGAACGTAAATTCTGATTATTTTATTCTCTTTGTATTCAATAAAAAGTCATTTCTAAATAAACAACAACATTTTTTTTTATTCAGATAAAAAGGTCAAAGTAAATAGACAAGCAATCTGTCAAAATAATTTTTTTCTTAATTACTGAACAGAGGTCAATTAGCAGTTCAGCAATTATCGATTCGTATTTCTGCTGACAACTGAGAGGTAGTCCAAGCCACTACCCAAGCTGCTAAAACGTTTGTAGTGGAGTTCAAAATTTGTCCAAATTATGTTTGATACCCAAGCTGTTTATTTACGCAGTTTATTTGCAAACGAAATTATGTGTACCTGTGTACAGCATACATGCATAAGATTAAATATAACCTTTTATTTATTAAATTAATTTATTAAACTAAGTATGAAATAAAGTATAAAAGAATTTTTAAAAAAATTATAGCGATAGATAAAGAAGAATCTACATTTATGAGTAAACTTTAATTGTTTAACAATGGCTTTGGCACGTCTCCAAATCTGCTGGGCTCGCTGGAACTGTCCAGGTGGATGCAATCAAGCGTCACTAATCACCTAACTGCCCTGTTAGTTAACACTCTCTCAGAGCACAGGTGTTCCAATGTTTATTTAGCGTCTCCTTAAGTGTCTTCCAGCAATCAACACTGAATAAACACGGAGTGAAAAAATTTTTGACAGAATTTTAACATCGTATTACTGAGACCTGGCAATTTTGGACAACGTAATAAACAGTTCTTTTTTGTATAGATTTGTTAAGAAATGGATTTGTGCTTTGAATTTACAACGTAATAAGCGTTCTATCGTATTAAACCGTCACCGTAATAGCGAGTCTCTACTGTATATAATACATAATGTAAAAGGCTTTTGCTATCATTGCAAGACATCACAAATCACTTGTTTCATATCTTGATGATAAGCATTGGTATCTAAGGCTCGATTCCAGAAAATCTTACTACTCTAAAACTGTTTATTTTTTTCATTTTATGAGGTACAAATGTCAACTTTTTATAAGATCTTTTCTAAGACTTCTATGAACCTTGAATCATATGAAGATGAATAAGATGAAAATTGTTGCATGAAGTTTTCCTTTTCAAGCCTCATATTGATGCTTTTTAAATTAAATATTAATTTTTGGAGTTATCCTTCCTGGCAGAGGCTGAGGATCAAATATCCTTAAGTTAAAAATTTCTATTATAAACGATTATGCCCAGCCAAATATTACAGATAATCGATTTGCATTTTTTTTCCCAATTTTATATCACTATGTATGATCCTCTTCCATTAAAATATAGACCAATGCAAATAAAGAATAGTCCGAAAATGAACTCTTGACAGGAAATTTCACTACCCCATCGCAGTTTAGAGTCAGACCTTTCTTGTTTACTGTTCATGCCAATAGTTGATTTTTTTAATTGCAATAGAAACAATTAATTTCATTGGCTGAACATGACATTACAGCATAGAGATATAATCATTCAAGATCACAGCACTTTTGAACAAACAGCCACAGATAGGAGAGAGCTAAATGCGGACTTGGGACCATGCCTTGCGATGACCAGAGAGCAATGAAAATAAATTTTACCAAACTCGAATCTTGTCCAGAGAAGATTCTCCGTCCCGCTGCATCTTGTAATTCTAACACCACGTACGGCTCTATGGGAAAGTTGGCTCCTTGCTTGGATTTCACTGGATCACTGACAATAACTATAGAATCAAGGGTTTGTTCTGAAAGTAAAAAAAACAACTCCAGCCTAAGTCTATAATTTTATCAAAAAATTAATTTCAAAAATGGAATTCATTTGTTTTTAAAATAAGGACACATAATCACTTGACATAATTAACTATTTTATAAGGCATATAACCGCACTGTAGGGGTGAAACAATACGCCTCCTTCACGGTTCGATACGTATCGTAAAATCTGGTCTCGGTTTGATTAGTTTTTACTATTATACATTTTGATAGAAGGAAACACATTCAACTGTTGTTTTATGCTTCCTTTTACTTAATCTATTCAAATTATTTATGTGCAAAATGGCTAAAAGGAATCAATTTCAGACTTGTCGAAATCTGTCGGTCCTGTCGGCAAGACCGATAAAAATTTGTCTGGACTGATAACTTTTAAGAAAATGTCAGTCCAGATGACCGTTTGGAAAAAATCGAGCGTGATGCAAATTTAATAAAGGTCGGGATTGGAATGTGCAGCTAAGGTCACAAACATAGAAAAAATGGCCAGGTACGTGGTATGTTGACAATAGCCAATTAAATTTGTTATACCAAAGTCATAAAACATGTCATTTATGTCTTTTATTAAAAGACTTTCTATCCTAAGGAAAGACACTTGTAAAATTGAAGGCTGTTGAAAACTAGAACTGTCCAAACGGGACAAAATACCCCCGCAGGGTTTTTCAGAGGTGCCAAATCATGAATATTTCATGGATCTAAGAGAAGAGAGAACTGCTAAAACATTTTTAGTGCAATGCAATTGCTCATTATATATTTTATGAATGAAACTAAGGTGCAGCCTAATAAAAAAAAAATTAAGACTAAAGATACAGACCAGACACAAATTCTGAACTTTTCTGTCAGTGACCTTGGACTTGCATAAATGACCTTGGTTCAAAGTCATGACACAACCTCATGTTATAAGCAATCTTTGTGTAAAATGGGAATTCACCACATTTATCCATTAGACAGATATGGACCGAATGTTGATTATGAACTTTTTCCTTTCAGTGTCCTTAAACTTGCACAAATGACCTTGGGTCAAGGTCACTACACACCCTCAAGACATAAGCAATCTTTGTGTAAAACAGGCACTTACCAAGTTTTTTCCATAAGAAAGATATGTAACAAACATGAATTATGAACTTTTTCTTTCAATGACCTCGAACTTGCATAGATGACCTTGCATCAAGGTCATGACACACCCTTAGGTCATGAGGAATCTTTGTGTGAAATAAGACTTACCAAGTTTATCCATAAGCAAGATATGGACCGTACATGAATTATGAAATTTTTTTTCTTCCAATGACCTTGAACTTCCCCAAATGACCTTGGGTCAAGGTTATGACACACCCTAAGGTCATGAGCAATCTTTGTGTGAAGTAGTAGATTCAAGTTTTACCATAATAAAGATATGTACCAAACATGAATTTATAAAAAAAAAAAATTTCAGTGACCTTGAACTTGCACAGATGACTTTGAGTCAAGGTCATGACACACCCTTAACAGGGGTTTTCCTGGCTTGTTTTTGGGTCCGTTTACCGGACCCATTCCCAATCAAAAAATCAGTCATATTTTCCCAATTCTAAATCGTTTTTTCCCAATTTTGCATCCTTAAAAAAATTTAAGAGAGTTCAGAAAGAAGTAAAATATTTTTTTCCCAGCAAGACGTCTGAAAATCTCAACAGGTGTCAACATGCGATCGTATCATTGAGCTATAAATATAAGTGATGCAACACATAAATGGTAAATCACCTACGATGTTAAGTGACTAGTTATTACTGTAACATCACTTGTTTCATTTAAGTCACATGAATACCTATACTGATCATATAAAAGATCGTAGTTATCATGAAAGTTGTCAGTGAGTTTATTCCAAAGTTACTGTGCACTTCCTTGCATTATCTAAAAATAGGAAGGGTTTGACTAATTTGCCTAAATGCACAAAATCTGTCATCCTACTTTTCTATTTTCATTCTCATCAATATAAGCCTATTCAAACACATGTTTTTAATTCTTTGTTATAATTTATGTTACTTAACACACTGAAATCAATATAGATAACAATTAATTTCATAAATATTATGCCAAAGTATTTTTTTTTTATTTATCTTTTACTCCAGTCATGAATGTAAAGTACAACTAAACAATGTTTTCCTGCAGTTTTTTTTTTTTATTATATTACAAAAAAAAAATTATGTTCACTTAAATTCTCAGTTGTGAATGGAATAAATAAAAACTTTTTAAAATTCTGAAAATTCCCATTATTCAATAAAACAATTTTGTTTTCCTTATTTTAGTCATAATCAATAAAACTAATTAAAATATTTTTTTATGGAATTTTTCATTATCCAGTTAAAAATATGATACCCATTTATTACATTTTTTTACATGAATACACATGTATATTGCAATATAACAATTTTTTCCTGCATTTTTTTATCATCCAATAACAGCTGAATAATGTGCAACTCTATATCTGTCTACAATTGTATATATACACTTCTGGTCCCCTCATTTTCATTTATAAGGGAAAATAACAAAATTGGTCCTTTTTAAAATTTTTCCAATTTGAACGCATTTCGCGTCAATTTTCCCAATTCTACGGACCCCGGACCCATTTAAAAATGGTAGGAAAACCCCTGCTTAAGTCATGAGCAATCTTTGTGTGAAACAGGAACTTACCAAGTTTATCCATAAGAAAGATACCCTAAGGTCATGAGCAATCTTTGTGTGTAATGGGAACATACCAAAGGATGTATTCACTTTAACAAAAGAATTGACCTATAGGAGAGAACAATTTCCCGGAAAAAGTGACATTTAAAAATCAATCTTTATTTGTTGTTTTCTACCGTATATATGTCTTAATTTTTCAAATTTGTATTTTATACCTAAAATTTATTATTTATAACTTTACAATAAACCTCCAAAGTTGACCGAAACACCATTTTGTCCATTAAAGCGTTGATTTTTGTATGAATTTTGGCCTTGAAGTCCTTCAGGGCAGGCCTGCCCCTAAATAAAATTGTGGTATTTTGACAGTCTTCACGAAAACTCACTGGTCCGAAGACCGCGGCCAGTGAATTTTTATGTCGGGTCAGTGAAAATCAAAATTCAAGAAGTCCGATGGGCTTGTTGATTCTAAAAATCGTACACAGTCAATATATATCTTAACTGACTTACTTGCATAAATTGAAGTACTTGTATAAATTAACAGTGAAAATGTATTTTATTTTATAATTAAGGGGCGAAATTGAATTCACCGCGCAACTCGTTTTGAACTGCCGGAAATTGGTCTGAATGTCGTTATAATAAAGAATTCAATACGGCAGAGAATTAATAGTTTCTACAAATAATTATAATCATCATCCATAGAAAGTAACATAATAACGATTTTTTATGCCAGAAAACAAACATATAATAAGCATTTTACATTTCGCGGATGTGAACCGGATTACGATAATGTAAACAAAAAGCAGACGAGAAGTCAAGGTCTGCGCGGTAACTTTGGTTGAGATGGTGAAACCAAAGTACAGACGCCATGGGTTCGTCTCGAAAAAGCAGAAGGAGAGATATGATAAAGTATCTGCAGGGCAATTGACTCGATGGATTAGGGGAGCTATCCTTACAGACCACAATTACTCCGCCAGTGCAACCCCTGTCAGCGTTGATCACGATCACGGTTTGTACATGTAAAATACGTAATCTAAAAGACTCGTTTTCATATCTGCATCTAAATTACCATGATTACACATAGGTCTATTAAAAATATTAGAAATATTAAAGGGAGGTACATGAATTTGTTGATGTTCATTTTATATACCAGGTCTAATCTAAAGACTTTTTGAACTATGACTACGTGTAGCTATTTAAAAAAAAATTATAATAGTTAAAGATGTGCACCAAAAGAGAAGATATTGAATTTTTCTCAATATTTCATTGAAAAACAACATGACATAACTAAGACATTGAAAACTTGTTTTTATCAAGTATATAATTGAATTTTCAAAGATATATTTTGATAAAAACAAGTTTTCATCTGATCATGCTGATTGACAACAAAGTTTTAAAAATATAATTTTTTTTTGGGGGGGGGGTATTTTATTGAAAACCACATGGCCTATTGTAATCAAAGTGCAACATGGAAATTTGAATCATATTTGATAATAATAAATTTAACTATACATGATGTTATATGTGGATTTCAATAAAATATATATATACTAGGCCTAGCTGTTACAAAAAAAAAATTACATTTGCTGAATCAGATGTCTTACCTTACATGACAATACTAATCAAAGATAATTACTGTATTTTATTTTAATACACTGCACGTGATGAAAGATATACTCATTTGACCCACAGGCCTTTAGATCACTTAGAAAAAAAATTGAGGTGTTAAAAAAAAAATAAAGGTATGGAACTCTTTTCATAGGGTACCTACTTTCACCAATAAAATTCTTTTAAATTGAATGCTTTACAAATTTACTTTTTATCCATATCTATCCATATATAAACAATCTTCATTCCTTCAAATTTCATTCCGTAATTCCTTATACTTCTTAAGATATTATGAAATCAATTCCGAAATTGACCTAAATTTTTTTAATTGACATCAGCTTGCCAATGGGCCCAACACTAATTGTTACGCGGGAACGACAGGACAAATTTTCTCCAAAGTCTATTCTAAACTCAATGAATATTTGCTCATTTGAATTTGAGATTTACATGATTTTTCTTTAATTGGATCATATGATCTTACTAAGTCACAAACAAAATGTTAGCGGTCTAATTGTTTTGAAAATAGAAAGGTATATAATCATGATAATGCATTACGGGAAAAAATTGTTCAACCATATAGCTTCTTTTACATTCATAATCAAAATGGCGGTGTAGTTGTTGATGCAGATTTTAACTTATTAATACAGACTACTTAACCTTACAATCTGGAGTAAGAAATCAACTTTAAAATGTTGAAAGATCTTGCAAATGCTATGCAACTCTTCGCTGCACCTCATACACCGTCTGTTTACATGTGAATGACCAGGGGCCCAAGCAAATGTCGAGTAAAAGAAAGTAGATCATATTTTAGATTGATTTCAGAATATCTTGAGAAATATCGGTATATGGAAAAATATGTTGTATATCGGCACTATGAATTATTTTGAAAACTGGTTCTTGGAATTTAGTAAGTGTATCTAAACAGTCAACTAGTCAGGATGTGTTACAGTAGATAATAAAGAATGTGTAATGGTGATAATTTTTATTCATTATTCATAGAATTGCCAAATTTGAATATACTGGAAAGAGAGGAGGTGGTGGATGGGGAAGAAGTGACTACATCTGAGGATTGGAAGGAGGGGAGGAGAGTAGTAGAACTTGGAGTGTTAGCTGAGGGCTTGCGGGGATGTTGTAAATGTGGCTTACCATTACAACTTTCACACACTATTTCTGTGTTGACATATGGTTTAGCTTCTTTGTTAAAGGTATGAACTCACCAATTTTTGCACAGTTTGTATAAAAACAACCTTGAAAGGTTTTTCCTTGAATTTTTCTCCATATAAAACAGGCAGTATTCCATATATCCATATTTTTAGTTTTGAAAGATGTTACATTTTTTTCTTTGAAGTAATTTGAAGTAATGCATATTTAAATTCTTTTTTCCCAAGCATTTGATTTCATTAATGGTGAATGAATTTAGAACAGTGACCTGTAATTAGGGATTCATTGATTTTACATTAACATTTCAGGTCTGTTGCAGCAATACAAAGTGTAATCATATTAACCATGTAAAAACGGGGAAAAAACATGGAAGAGTGTGGGATGTAAATACAAAGCTATCAGCAGGTAAGAAGTTTAACGTACACATCCCCTACATCAGTTACATGTATATTTATTATTGTCAAGTCACAAGAGCCTGATTGAGTTTTACCTGTCTATTCCAATATAAGCAAGTTTGTTGTCCCCCTCAACAGCAACTTGGACGCACCTTGAGAAATTGTTGCTGTCTTGGGGGACAATAAACTTGCTTTTGTCCTCATAGCCAGTAAATAGGTATATGTATCTATAAATTGATATAATCAGTGGCGGATTTAAGGGGGGGCACACCCGGCGCGCACCCCCCCTGAAATTGTCAAAGTTAGCATAAAACATAGTTTTGTCGAGGAAATGTTTCTGATGTCTACTTGGTAGACCTCATTTTTACCCTACAAAACCTCTAGACTCCAAGAGCTTCGGGGGGCTTCGCCCCCTTGGCCCCCACCAGGGCTTTGCCTCAAGGCGGCCCCCAGACCCCCTGCCTGAATCTGGCGCCCAACCCGCCAGGGTTCGACACTAACATTTTTCGGCGTTGGTCTAGCCGGACTAGTGTATCTTTAATTTTATTAGTCCACAGGCAATTTTATGAGTCCGTCAAAAATATAATTAAACAATAGAATTTACATTTCAAGGTACTTTTTATACTTTTTTTGTAATAAACAAAGCATGCGTTTACATGAAATGTTTTATACCAATATTTGTTGAAATTGCCTGATCAGGAACTAGGATCGTGTTCCCAATCTCATTATTCTCTATAAATGATTACGACATCCAAATGCCCGACATCTTTCTTTATGAGTCATGATAAATCATAATCCCTAAAATGTTTAATTTCATTCCAATGAGTCCTAAAATTAAGTGCCGAATTGACTCAGAATTACATAACTTTCCGCCAAGATGCAAGAAAGCTAAAAATACATACGGGTTTTCCAGTGAAAGTTGTCGAGAACTTCGGTAATTTTTTCCCCCAGAAAACTTTATTAGTCCATTCGGACTAATACGCCACAACTTTTATTAGTCCAAATGAAAATGTATTAGTCTGAGACTTATTAGTCTGAGACTAACGGACTAACGTTAATGTCGAACCCTGCCCGTCTAACTTCAATTCCTGGATCCGCCCCTGATAATGTTTAATTCAGAATAAAAACTTGATGAGAAGGCAAGCTATTTTTAACTTATTGAAGCCAGAGGCTCATTTCAGCTTTCTGATCTTTTTCCATTTATCTGTCTGTCAACTTTTCAAAATATGCTTTAAAGGAGAGGGAAGTGGGTACTGGTATACTGTTTTACTCTTGTGTTTTACCACACAGTCACACCTTGTTTTGGCAATATGCCATATGATGGAATTCACTTTTATAGAAATCCAATGTCTGCTTCCTATTTATCCATGTGTCTGCCTGTATATTCACAAAAGAACCTATATTCACATCATAGAAAGGGTATAACAAGTTAGAATGGGACTTTTTTTGATTTGTTCTCTAAACCACTTGACTATTCAGATGGAAAAAATTCTCTGTAGAACAGCAAAGCCTTATTACTGTATTAATCATATTGATATTGAATCATCCTAATGTAGATCATTTCAAGTTTTGTTGCCATTACCCCTAGGGGTTTAGTTTGTTAAAAGTATGGGTTCTATTTTTAATTTCTGGTAATAAAGAGAGAAAATAAAGGAGACTAAGATGAGTGTTGTATTTCACAAGCTTCTTGTTTAAAGTGATTAGATTGATTTCTTTTTTACATTTATGAATTTGTATTTACAGCAATTGTACATGTTGGTATTGGTGCAACACAAGTCAACAGTCTCCTTTCTGAGCTGAATATACCACCTGTAAGCCATGCCATGCTGGACAAAAGACAGAAAGAGATAGGCAGAGCTGTTGAAGATATTGCTGCAGAGTCTATGTCTGATGCTTTGCAGAAGGAACTGGAAATGATGAATGAGTGTGTAAACAATATAAATTCAGTTTAAATCTCACTATTTAGCTCAAATGAGCCAAAGGCGCAATAGAGCTTTTCTGATCAGATCAATGGGTGTCTAGCATACATGTGTAGTGGTCATATGGTATAACCTGTGTTGGTTAAGTCACAATTACTAACATGTATGTCACAAACATAACAACCCATTTAATTTTACATATAAGATACATGTATGTACTAATTGCATGCATCTTTGAAGGAAAAATTGTCTTATTTTCTTTACTTATTGATGGAGAATTAAATTATAAGGAATTAACTTCATAGTTATCCAAGTTATAATAGTGTAACCTGCTTTGAAATGAAAGCCTCGCTGTATAGAAAGCCAAAACTGGCACAACCCAGGATATACAGTATAACTTGGGTAGCTATTAAATTCATTCCTAGAATGAATTAAAAAAGGAAAATTTGATTGAAGAAAAAAAATTGAAGAGTGACAGAGACACAGTCTAATCAAAATTAGATGTTAGATCTGCTCGCATAATTGCTACACTAGCATCTAACAACATCCTATAGAGGGTCACTCAGAGTTCAAATTCGGAACAACCCTAGACTTATTTTCTTCAATTGCGTCAACAAATAAACAATGATTTTGCAAGAGACAATTTGATTGGTTGATTAGAATTTGACCTCTGACGTGACCCTCAATGAGATGTTGTTAGATGTTTGTGTAGCGAGTATGCAAGTGGATCTAACAAATAATTTTAATTAGATTGGACAGAGACAGTGACTTCCTAGAGTATTGTGGCCCAAGCCCCAAGAGCCTCGTGTTTTAGTTTTGATCCCCAAATGAAAATCATAGGGAATACCTAATAATAATTGATAGTGATCAAGTTAATAGAATCTGATATACTGATAAATATAAGGTTTAGTCATGTACAGTATAATTTGTGTTGATAAATATGCAGAATGTTATGCACATTAGGGGGTGTTCTAAAGGAGACAGGTTCACAGTTAATAACTGATGTCTGTTATTTAACTATTTTTCAGAGAGATGAACGAAAATGGACTAGTTGTTGCTGTAGATGCTGGATGGCAAAAACGGGGTAGCGGAAAGACATATGATAGTTTATCAGGTAAAAATACTGTAAAAGCACAAATATTCGGGGGAATTAAATTTTGTTTATTCCGTTAACAAAATTCCAACAAAATTAAATCCCACACGAAATTTTATATGACTATATATTGAATAGGGCTTTAAAAAAAATATGTTTGTTTCCTGTAACATTCCAAAAAAATTAAGGGTCGGTAGGTCGGGATTTTTTTTTCTTATGAATTGTCAAACATCCCTGGACTCAATATACCAGGTGTCATATTTACAGTGGACACCCAACATGGCATCCAAAATGGCTGCCTAGCGGCGGAAAACGATCTTCAGAAAGTTGTAGGGGGAAATTGTTGTTATAATAATGATTACTCTTTATAACTAATCAAACTTAAATGTAAACTAGGTTGACATATTTTATGTCTCAAGTTAAGCTACAAGCTAATTTTCTTTTTTTAATAAATGGAATCAGCTGATTGATCAAACGAAGTTTTGCCATTTGTCAGAAAAAAAATTCACCCGGGGGGTAATTTGAATGGGTCGGTCGGGTTACAGGAAACAAACATATTTTTTTTAGACCTAGGGTTAGTTTTAAAACAACGACGAGATTATTTTTGATGTCAAAACAACAAAATTTTATGCCCACGAAACAGATGCAATAAATTTAGAAAGACACATATCTCAAAGCAGGGATTTTCCACTACCCCGTGTAGGGCCGAAAATGGGCCCCATTCCCAATTGCAAAATCTCTTCTTTTTTCCCAAAATTGAACAAGATTTTCAAAATTCTGATGTCAAAACAACAAAATTTTATGCCCACGAATAAGTATTTATTTCTTGAAAAATATCTTGCAATACAGATGCAATAAATTTAGAAAGACACATATCTCAAAGTTCAACTGTCCATATAAATTGTAAAATATTCTTCTAAAGAACAGCCATGAATAGTTATGTTGCTCATGCAGGTAAAGCATATTCAGTTTTGTTCGAAATATGGACCCAAGGTGGGATGATGGAGCCAAAAAAGGATATAATGTTTACACGGGAATATATATAGGAGAAAAATCATTAAGAGTCATAATGAGTCAAATCAAAATATTAAAATATTAGGTGATTTTACACAGTTAGCGTATTCGCTAATCGCTCTATGGCACGCAACCAATTTTTAACGACACTTATTAGAAACATTATTTACCAAAGCATTGTCAATACTTAGAACACTAACTTCAAAGAAGTAGGAATTTGGTCCCTATTGCATCCTGCAAACACGTTTTATAGCAACTGTTTACTTTTTTAAAGTTGAACGATTTGCATTAATTATACAGCACCCCTCATGAAAAATAAATATTTGACCTAATTATGCTATAGTGCACTGGACGCACAGGTTCATTGCTGACTAAAGGGGTTAAAGGTTATTACCAAATGCATACATGTAACATCAGTGATCGAGTTTGATTTTCCTTGCCAAAGTATTAAGACATACATTTTATTAAGTTAAGAAATGCATGAAAAATGCTTTAATAAAAACAACGAATACATCTATAAGTTATACAGTTTTTCTAATTTGTAATTTTTCAATTAAATCCATGGTTGGTCAGGCCTGCATTTTTTGGTTGGACGTTCAAAGTACCGGCCATTGTGGTTACGTAGTTTGTAACAAAAACGTTTTTGATTGGTTAGTCAAAAAGATCATTAAAGCGTTTGAATAAATGAAACAAAAGAGATTGCGTATCGCGTCTTATAGATCTTGTCGAAAACGAAAGTAGATTTCGATATACGGCCAAAAAATTAAAAATAGGAATCCAATGATCCAGGTGTCAGAAATGAAAGTTTTTAAAGCCATTAATGAGTTTCACAAAAGATTTTTACCAAAGCATTGTTGCCAAAGTAGTTTTTTGAATTAAGACATTTTACTGTTTTTTTAAAGTTGAACGATTAATTATACAGCATGAAAATATGCTTTGACCTAATTATATGCTACAACGGTAATACATCTATAAGGGGTTATACAGTTTTTCAAAGTTTGATTTTCCTCTGCTCATTACATTTTATGTAAGTTAAGAAATTGCATGAAAAATGCTTAGCAGCATACAAAGGCCAGAAACAAGGAAATGTCTGGTGGCTTCTAAATTCTCAGTTATACAGTCTAATTGTAATTTTTCAGGTCATTGTTCCATGGTTGGTCCTCTCTCCGACAAAGTATTGTCATACTCTCTGAGGTCTAAGAATTGCAGAGTATGCAGTGTAGCTGAATCAACCAACAAGAATCCAGCAGCCCATGAGTGCTCAAAGAATTGGGAGGGTAGTTCAAAGGCCATGGAGGCAGATATGGTTATTGAGATGGTCCAAGATCTACAGAAAAGTAAAGGAATAACCATTGATGGAATCATTGGAGATGAGGACTCTACCACTATTGCAAGACTGAAAGCTAATGTCAATGCTGATATTAAGAAGTTGTCTGATAAAAATCATCTAAAGAAACTGTTTACAAACTCTTTGTTTACCTTGAAGAAAAAACATTCATCTCTAACTTTGTCTGTGATAAAGTACATTCAGAAATGCTTCAGTTACTCCATAGCACAGGGAAAAGGAAATGCTTCTCAAATCAAAGAAGACCTTTCATCAATTCCATTACACATATTTGGAGATCACCAACACTGCTCCTCAAGGTGGTGCAACTTCATTAACAACCCTAACCTGAGGTACAAGTCACTTCCACATGGAAAACCCCTGAAAGATAGGTTCCTTCAGGATGATCTGAAAGAAGTCTTCAGTTCATATGCAAGTCATTCTGATCGTCTTTCATGCTTAGGAAGCACACAGTCCAATGAGAGTTTTCACAGAATGGTGTCTGCAAAAGCCCCAAAGACCCATCATTACAGCTCTTCTTCAAGCCTCAGATATAGAGTTGCTGCATGTGTAGCCCAGAAAAATGTTGGACACAGATATCTTGTAAAGGTTTGTAAATTTTTATTTTTTCATGCTTATTGTGTCATATCTGAGTTGAACCACTCAAGTTATCTCTTACATTTGAAAATTCTGCAAATTTTAATCAAAAGCAGATTGTATTGTATATGTATGTACATTGTAGTTGTACATAATAGATTCTTTTATCCTTATTAAAGGTTAACAAGAAATTGGGCCTCTCTCCTGGCTACTATACTCGACGACAGTGCATTCTGAGGGATTTGCAAAGAAAGCGACAGAAGGCCATTTCAGTGACACAGAAATTTAAAAGGAGAAGGAGAGAATTGAAAGCCAGGAAGTACGTACTAGTATACTTTGATTGTCATTTGTCAGGTGTAAAAAACCTTTTGTCAACCTCAAAAATGAAAATAAACCAAGAACAAGTGAATGATGATAAGTATGAATTTAAGTGGGAATTAATATCTTGCATGTTACTAAGATTTGTTTTCTGAATCACCAAAGATTTACGGTATGCTTGTTATAAATAGCATGGTTTGATAAATATTTTTTTCAAAGAAGGGAGGGCATATTGCTTTGCTGCAATCTTAAAATAAAAATTTTACCTACCTACATACCCAGTTTTTTAGCTCACCTTAGCGGAAAGCTCAAGTGAGCTTTACTGATAAAAATGTATCTGTTGTCATTAACTTTTCACATTTCCATCTTCCTCTCAAGAACAACTAGGCCAATTTCAACCAAACTTGCTACAAAGTTAGTATCCACTGGGCCAGGTAAGATGAAACTCATATGGAATCATCTTCAGGTAGTGTAGATTCAAGTTTGTTCAAATCTTGACCCTGGGGGATAGGGTGGGACCACATAGCCAATCAAAGTTTTACACAGGAATATATAGAGAATTTGAAATCTTTAAAAATCTTCTCAAGGACTGCAAAGCCATGATAAGTGATATTGAAATGAAATCATCCTCAGGTAGTGTAGATTCTAGATTGTTTAAATCATGACCCCCAGGGATAGGGTGGGGCCACAATTGCATTTTACAGTACAATATATTTTTTAAAAAATTCTCAAGAATAGCAAAGCTATGATTGGTGATATTAATATGGAAGCATCCTCAGGTAAAGTAGAATTAATTTTTTTTTTCAAATCATACATGGTGGATCAAAGTTTTACATAGGAAAATAAAGGGAAAAAATCCCCCCCCCCCCCCCCCCCCCCCGAAAAAAAAGAGAAGCTATGTTTAGTCATATGGAAATGTAAACATCCTCATGTATTGAAGATTTAAATTTGTTTAAATCCTGATCCTTTGTGGTAGGGAGGGAAACAGTGGGGAATCAAATTCAAATTATTACTAAGTAATATATACGAACAAAATGTTAAAAAAGTTATATGCTGTATTGATATGGAGGCATTCTTAAGTAGTGATAAAATTTAAGCCCCCCCTTCAGTAAATTACATGTACCATAACTTTTCTATTCTGGTCTACTTTGTGCTCTTTCCTTGCCGATGTGCTCAGGATTTTCATTTATTTACAACTCCTAATTTATTAGCTGTACATTAGGTGATTGTTTATTTTGCTAGGCCTTTTGTAAGACCTCAGTTTAGAATCATTTGTTTTACAGTATACATCTTCTTTACAGAATTCAAAGTATTTCTACAAAAGAAACAAGGGAAGGCATCAGTTATTTAACAGGATGTGATCTCCAGCAGGCCTCTGACATCGTTGAAATTCCAGCTCCAAAAACAATTCCAAAGTATGATCATCTCCCTTCAAGTCAGCTGTTAAATGCTGAAGAGATCTATTTTGATTTGGAAACTACTGGACTCGGTAAGAACCTAGATTTAAATGTTAAGTCAATGCTGATGGTTATGGCCCTCTTCCGGTATTTCTTTTGTATGCATTTTGAAGGAATAATACTAAAGTTATCATAGAAAACGAATAGAAATGGAGACTCTTGCATAATTCCGGTATTGGTACAAGTAGTTGAGCATGTTTTATATCTTTCAAAACTTTACCCTTCCTTCTGAGGACACTGATTAAAAAGAAATTGCATATTCTGAAAGAATTCAAGCATCTTTGAAGGAGTTAAGTCTTGGGGAAGAGGGTTACTATTATTATAATGTTTCAAAATTTTTTAAATCATGCATACTGTAAACGGATTACATTTGGCTGTGTATTCTAATAGCGGATTTGGCGAAACGCAGCAACCGCTAAATCAAGTACAACGCTAAATGTCTTGCACATATACACATAAAGAAGAAAATGAAGAAATGCGCTAAATCAAATCTACGCTTACTTATTCAAAAGTCAATTTCTGCCAAATATCATACATGCTAAATATAATACATTTACAATATATCAATTTTTGTATGTATTTTTTTTAATGCTTTTAATTTTAAAAACTTGAATTTACTTAAGGAATGAATTAAATAGCAACCCAAATTATACTGTATTACCTGGGTTGGGGCAGTTTACGCTTTCTAAACCTCAAAGTGGTTTATAAAAAAGCGTAAACTGCTCCAACCCAGGTTGTAGCAGTATAATTTGGGTTGCCATTTAATTCACTCCTTATGATTTAATTTTCAATCATCAAGAATATAAAACAAGACAAATTTTCTCTTTATAACGCCTTCAAATAGTTCATATTTTAAACGTAACGTCAAGCGGATTGATACAATTTGATGTAAGTCATTGTGACGTAAGCAAACCAGATTATACAATTTAGATTAATTTTTTATCCAATCAAATGATGCGTTACAATCAAAATTAAATTATTTGTTTTTTATTTTTAGCAAGGGATTCTCATATTGTGCAGTTGTCTGCAGTTAGAAATGATGAGGTTTTCAACAAATACATCATTCCAGAAAAACCAATGTCCTCAAAAGCTACAGAAATTACTGGAATAAAAGTAGTCAACAATAAAATGTACCACAATGATGAGGAAGTTGAGACAGTCAGCATTAAGGATGCACTGATCCAGTTTATCGACTTCATGAAGAAATCGGAGTCAGATGCTGTTCTAGTTGGACACAACTCCAAAGTGTTTGACCTTCCTGTGCTGTTCAACATTTTGAGTAAATTAAACATTTTGGAGGCATTCTCATCTGCAGTCATTGGTTTCATTGATACCTTACCTCTTTTCAAAATTTCGCATCCAAACCTTTCATCATACTCACAGTTACACCTCTTCGAAGAAATTCTACAAGACAAATACAGTGCGCATGACTCATTACAGGATGTCTTAGCCTTGAAGAGATTGTTGGACCATACAGGACCTTCCCCTGAAGTCAAACTTGCTGCATCTTTCACTTCAAACTCTGCCTTTGCCATATTCCATCACAAGAGCACAACAAAAAGTCTAATGAGCACACTAAAGCCTTTATTGGACCAAAAGGTGATTTCGAATGGAATGGGAAATAAGATTGCCAGCAGTGGACTCTCCTTATCACACTTACAACTGGCTTATCGCAGAAATGGTAGGGAGGGAGTACAGGATGTGCTGACAGAGATAACAGATAACAGTGTGCGTGTGACAAAATCTAGAAAAATCATTGATTCTGTTGCAGATTTTCTCAGATCTGAGCAGTAACGCAGTTGTATGATGTTCTTTGTATGTAACTATGTTATTGTTTGTTTGGTTGTTTGTTTGTTTGTTTGATTTCTGTGAGCCAGTGCTCACTAGTAATACCCTCACTCTGATGTGAATATGGACAGACAGGAATAAACAAAGTTAATTGACAATGGATTCGTACAAAAATGAATCCAACCATATTTCATGTCTAAAAAATTTCAAGCATCTGTGATGAGTAGTTGTGGAGAAAACTGTGACAAAAATTTATTATTTGTGGTACAGACAGATGCACAGATAAACAGGAAGTTGACATCAGATTCGTCTAAAACCAATTCCAACGGTGATGAGTAGTTGTGGAGAAAACTGTGACAAAAATTTGTTATTTGTGGTACAGACAGATGCACAGATAAACAGGAAGTTGACATCAGATTCGTCTAAAACCAATTCCAACGGTGATGAGTAGTTGTGGAGAAAACTGTGACAAAAATTTATTATTTGTGGTACAGACAGATGCACAGATAAACAGGAAGTTGACATCAGATTCGTCTAAAACCAATTCCAACTGTGATGAGTAGTTGTGGAGAAAACTGTGACAAAAATTTGTTATTTGTGGTACAGACAGATGCACAGATAAACAGGAAGTTGACATCAGATTCGTCTAAAACCAATTCCAACTGTGATGAGTAGTTGTGGAGAAAACTGTGACAAAAATTTATTATTTGTGGTACAGACAGATGCACAGATAAACAGGAAGTTGACATCAGATTCGTCTAAAACCAATTCCAACTGTGATGAGTAGTTGTGGAGAAAACTGTGACAAAAATTTACTATTTGTGGTACAGACAGATGCACAGATAATCAGGAATTTGACATCAGATTCGTCTAAAACCAATTCCAAATGTGATGAGTAGTTTTGGAGAAAACTGTGACAAAAATTTACTATTTGTGGTACAGACAAATGCACAGATAATCAGGAAGTTGACATCAGATTCGTCTAAAACCAATTCCAACATACGGCATGGCTAAAGAAAGAGTGTGCTAAAACTTAAAGCATCTGTGATGAGCAATTGAGCATGATGAGTGATTGCTGAGAAAAATTGGACAAAAATTTGTTACTGACAGAAAGACACACAAGTGTAGAAAGAAAAACAGTATAAACCCTGTGCTTCAGAGCAGGGGTATAATTATGCCATGAACTATTGTTTTTTTCAATGTTTATTGTTATAGGTAGTTTGTAGTTGAACAAAACATTTTCTTTCCATTCAAAATAAATCCTTATTTAGAAATTGACAACAATTTATTTTCATTACCCATATTTTGAGCATACATGAAAAATTAAAAGGTGTTCATTGATATTTATTGAAGAAGACTATGTGCATATTAAATTGAAACATGCACAAATGAATATGAAAAGACATTCTGTAAATGTTTAATATTGTGTATGACCTATACTTGGCAGTAATCTATTTTTCAACAATCGGGCTAGGTTTGATTTCTAGCAAAATTTTTATTGTGTACTTATAAATACGCAGGTCATAAAGTTAGCGATGTTCTTGAAATAGCAACAGCAGTTTTCTGTCAAAGGCACAAAAAATCTAATGTTTGCAGTATATAAAAATGTTGTATGTTACTTGTAAAGGTAACAATTTGATAGATCTCTATCACAAGGAAACATGGATCTGAATAAAGTTAAATAGTTGATCATTTTTCATCTTGAATAAAGAACATTTTGTTTGATACAATGAAATCAAGAGAGATTTACATTGCATGACGCAAATTAAACTAGCTGTTATTGGTACAACTAGTAGTTCAAAACATTCATTTAGTCTTTTTTTTTATTCCCTTCATTTTCAATAACTGGAATTTTGCTGTGAAACGTTTATAGTGAAATGATTACTATGTGGTGGTTTTTAGCTCACCTGACACGGAAGCCCGAGTGAGCTTTTCTGATCAAAGATTGTCTGGCAATCGGTCTTTTGTCTGGGGTGTGTAAAGTTTGATATATTTTATTTCTTTGAAAGACCAACTGGCCCAATTTCAATTAAGGGGATTTAACTTTGTTCATAGGAAGTGTCTCGCCCTCTTGAAGTGGGGGGTAATTAAGAATTTTGGTGGCATTATTCAAAAATCTTCTGAAGAACCACTGAAGAAAAGATGACATTTACGTGAAATTTAGCTTCATTACATACCCTATATTCAATAATTCCTGGGGGAAGGATGGGCCACAAGTGGAGCAAAGTATGCATAGAAAAATATTTGAAATGTCTGTAAAATTCTCTCAACTCAGAACAGGCAAAGCCATGATTAGTCAAACTATTAAAGAATTATCCTCAGGTAATGTGAGTGGGCATGAAAATAGATATTAAACCCCCCCCCCCCCACCCTCCCCTCTTTCCCCTAAGTCTTAAATAGTCCCCCAAAAAATGAAATGTCCCTTTTCTTTTAAAGAAAAAGATTGAGTTTCAATACACTTATTCATTTAGGCAAATAGAAAATCCCCCAAAATCATGGAAGAGGCAAACAGAATCAATCCGAATTTCCTCTGGTCAAAATTTGAGAAAAATGGGTCAGAGGAAATTCAAGTTAAAATATCTTTAAAAGTAACTCATATTGATATACAATTTTTTACACCATTTGAAAGCACTTCATCTAAGTAACAAATATATAGAAAAAAAAATACTTGTTAATTATTTCTAATTTATTTTCCAAGCTCATTTTATAAGCCCTGTGAAAGGGAAAAAAGGCATTTTTTTGTATGAGGGTGTGTGCTTTTTGATAAGAATTAAATTTTATCTTCTATCAATTATCATTATTATTTTATCAATATTTATATTCCCTATGACTACTTTTAAAAGATAGCAAAAGGTTGGAATGATTTGAAAACATTTCATAGTTTAAAATAAATATTAAATATGTTGGACACAAATTTGGTCTTTTTCTTTACTAAAATGAGAGAATTACCTCCCTTTGTCAGGAACACCTATAGCTTGAAAATTAAATCATATTCATATGCATTTTTCTGGCTTAAAATAATTTATTATGTTTATTCTTACAATTAAAAAAGAAGAAAATCATTTTCAATTATTTTTAATGTCAGAAGCCAAACACCTTAATTTAGCTCTGATTTGCTAAAAAATAACTTGAAATTTGGCTAGATCAGACATTTGGTACAAAGTGGTACATTTTTAAACACGTTTTTAAAAAAAAATTCTATCTCTGGGTCCTCTCTCCATGATTTTGAAATGTTATTTGTGTGTATTTTAATTCAAAGAAACGAATAAACACTTTTAAAAAATGGAGAGAAGACCCAGAGACCACGAAAAATGAAGTTTTTCCCAAAAAATCTAAATGCTTGAATGTGGTGCTTCTTTGTCCTTTTTTAAATCATTTGTACATGTGAAGCGTGATAGGTAAGTAAGTTGGGTACCTGTTCAATGCGCGAGATGGGAAAAGTTTTTGGTTCAAGCCTGGCATAGGGCGTTTTTTTTTTTTCATGCAAACAATCATTTATTTTGTCAGTTTCATTTTATGTACTGATGTATCAAAATTTTGAATTAAATAAATTTTGGTTCAGTTTGGTTCTAGAGCGAAATCAATTCCAATCTTCTATTCTATAATGTACATGTACACGTATCATGCATCTACTGTAAACCAAGTATTAAACGTGTGCGATAAATATCCGCGAGTTCCGCGAGTAACATCTGCTCGCGGATATTTATCGTCGCGAACAAGTTGTTCATTTTCCCATGTTATGATTAGAGTTATCTGCCCTTTTTGAATACCGATCCCGACGGTTCAATAAGTAATCACGGAAGAACTTGAGTGTTCTAGAAGCAGTTGAAATTTAATTACAAACATTCAGAAAAAATATATAAACGAATGGCGAATCTAAAACTATTTGTCTAAAAATGATTAAAATGTCAATAATTATTTCAGCTTGTGTTATCAATTGTTCTTTATTGTCACAGACGAGTTAGAGATAGCCTGGTTAATTACGACTAATTATGGCCAAGTCCTGCTCTGTCCCAACCATTTATAATAATTGCCCTTTGGCTATGTAGATCTTGTAAAGTGTCAATTACCCAATTAGCATGAGGTACTTTTACACTTGACAGTTTGAAATCAACTTTAATCTCCTCGATTTTTTTCCAGATTTTCATTCGAGCATCGTGAATAATGCGTAAGAAGTATTTTACCTACTTTAGGTGCGGATATAAGATTTTAAATGGACGCAATGCACAGAATGTCTTGAATGATAATGCGTAAGCAGTACTCACGGTAGCATTTTACCTAGTTTATGGGCGGATATAAAATTTTAATTTGATACAAAAAAAAAATACTTGTGGAAATAAAAAAAAATATGACCACTTGTTCGCGGAAATAAATAGTCGCGGATTAGTTCTCTAGCGGTCAGTTGCGAATAAAAAATGACGCGTATAATAATTGGTTTACAGTATACATTCAATATTTAGGTGTTTATTTTTTGTGAAACATTACAATGTTGTAGTACCCCCTAGGAAAAACGGACATAAATGTTACAATCTCACAAGGTCTTTCAAACTAAATGAAAAAAAACACCTATGGACGTGTATGTAAAATCTGACCAGCTATGTTCACCAACCAAATCATGGACATTTAAACCATAAATGTTTCGTACAAATGATTCCTGCATATCACACGCCAAATGCGCCCATTTTCTTTATGCCATTCATTGTTAAAGTCAGACTAGCTCAGTTGATATATATACGCTGACTTTTACACCTTGGTTAGTTTCTTTTTAAAGTCGGGGGTTCGAATCCACCTGGTACAACATTTTTAAAGTTTTAAATTTCGCCTTTTCAAAGACTATTTTAATTTTTTTTAAGACTTGTGTATTTTTTCTTCAATTATCTATCCTTTATGCATGCCCATTCTTGATATAAGAAACAATTAAAGAGATATCAAATCGTAACAATCCAATGTACAGTTGTCAGTCAGGCGGAACGAACCTCAGTATAAGCACACTTTCTCAGACTTGTCGAAATCCGTCGGTCCTGTCGGCAAGGCCGGTAAAAATTTGTCTGGACCGATAACATTTAAGAAAACGTTGGTCCAGATGACCGATTGAAAGAAATTGAGCGTAATGCAAATTTAATAATGGTCGGGATCGGGATGCGCAATTAAAGGTCACAAACCCAGAAAAAATGGCCACGTACGCAGCATATTGACGATAGCTAAGTAAATTTGTTATAGCAGTCATAAAACTTGTCATTTATGTCTATGTTAAAGACTCTCTATCCCAAGTGTAACGGGAGAGGAGAAAATGCAGCGGACCAGACCGGGATTTGAACCCGGGCCCCCTGAAACTCCGGTCAGGTGCTCTACCAACTGAGCTATCTGGCCAGCGGCGATCGAACCCGGCTGACCGCCACACAAGAAAGGAAACTTGTTAGATTGAAGGCTATTGAAAATAAAGTACATTTAGGTGCTGTTATTCATATGACTTTTTCAGCTTCAACATAAAGGTACAAGTATCTGGTCTGACAAAAGTTTGACGGCTCTGACAGAACATTCGATTTTGTCAGACCAAATGTCTGACAGTAATTAAAAAAATTCGACAAGTCTGTTTCTCCGAGGAATAACTCACTATGTGCTACTCAATACAGGTATTTTTGGCAGCATTGAGCTGCGATGAATTTCAATTGTATATATTCCTTAGAATTTAGTCACATTGATTTTGGCTACATATTTCAGTAAATGCACTCTCTTGGATTTCATTTAGGCTTACATGGGTCAAGATCATGACACACCCTTAGGTCATGAGCAATCTATGTGTGAAGTAGTAGATTATAATGTTCCTCCGTAAGAAAGACATGGACCGTACACGTTTGCACAGACAGACAGACAAGCTGATTCCTCTATACCCCCCCCCCCCAAACTTCGTTTGCGGGGGGTATTATAATCCAGGGCATTTTGGTGCTGTTATTCATATGACTTTCACAGCGTCAAAATAAGGTACATGTATCTGGTCTGACGAAACATTGACTGGTCTGACAGAACCTTTGAATTTGTCAGACCAAATGTCTGACAGTGATTTTAAAATTTCGACAAGTTTTAATATTGATCTGACTGTTAAAAATTATTTTACAAACCATCAGTCCACAAAAATTTAAATTTTTTGTACTAATTATACCGAGGAGCATCTTGATACCTTATGCCAAACCTGACTGAATGACGATCCTGACAGAAATACCAACTGAACTGAAAATGAAGATTTTGTACTATGTATCAAACCTAGAAATACACAGCGGTGAACCGTTTTTCACTTCTACCACATTGCTGATCAGAAATATAAACAGATTCAAACCTTAATAAGAATTATATTTTAGTGTTATTCTTAAAAAATTGCAGGAAAAAGGACAGCAGAACAACTTAGGTGACCTAAAAATAAGATAGCAGTGCTGAAGAGATTCACTCCCTACCTGTTACAAAAATGCTATATAGAGATTCAGTCCTTTCCTGATACAGAAATGCTAAAGATCCAATTTCTAACTGTTACAAAAATGCTATAAATCTAATCTCTAACTGTTGCAGAAATGCTTTAGAGATCCAATCCCTACCTGTAGTACCTGATACAGAAGTTCTATAGAGACCCAATCCCTACCTGTTACAGAAGTTCTATAGAGACTCAATCCCAATGTGTTACAGTTCTAAGTTCGATATAGATCCAATCCCTACCTGATACAGAAGTTCGATATAGATCCAATCCCTACATGTTACAGAGGTTAGATAGAGATCCAATCCCTAACTGATACAGAAGTTATGTAGAGATCCAATCCCTACCTGTTACAGATTAAGTTCTATAGAGATCCAATCCCTACCTGTTACAGAAGTTCTATAGAGATCCAATCCCTAACTGATACAGAAGTTATGTAGAGATCCAATCCCTACCTGTTACAGATTAAGTTCTATAGAGATCCAATCCCTACCTGTTACAGAAGTTCTATAGAGATCCAATCCCTACCTGTTACAGAAGTTCTATGAGATCCAATCCCTACATGTTACAGAAGTTCTATAGAGATCCAATCCCTACCTGTTACAGAAGATCTATGAGATCCAATCCCTACCTGTTACAGAAGTTATGTAGCTGTTACAAAAATGCTATATAGAGATTCAGTCCTTTCCTGATACAGAAATGCTAAAGATCCAATTTCTAACTGTTACAAAAATGCTATAAATCTAATCTCTAACTGTTGCAGAAATGCTTTAGAGATCCAATCCCTACCTGTAGTACCTGATACAGAAGTTCTATAGAGACCCAATCCCTACCTGTTACAGAAGTTCTATAGAGACTCAATCCCAATGTGTTACAGTTCTAAGTTCGATATAGATCCAATCCCTACCTGATACAGAAGTTCAATATAGATCCAATCCCTACATGTTACAGAGGTTCTATAGAGATCCAATCCCTAACTGATACAGAAGTTATGTAGAGATCCAATCCCTACCTGTTACAGAAGTTCTATAGAGATCCAATCCCTAACTGATACAGAAGTTATGTAGAGATCCAATCCCTACCTGTTACAGATTAAGTTCTATAGAGATCCAATCCCTACCTGTTACAGAAGTTCTATAGAGATCCAATCCCTACCTGTTACAGAAGTTCTAGGAGATCCAATCCCTACATGTTACAGAAGTTCTATAGAGATCCAATCCCTACCTGTTACAGAAGTTCTATAGAGATCCAATCCCTACCTGTTACAGAAGTTCGATATAGATCCAATCCCTACCTGATACAGAAGTTCGATATAGATCCAATCCCTACATGTTACAGAGGTTCTATAGAGATCCAATCCCTAACTGATACAGAAGTTATGTAGAGATCCAATCCCTACCTGTTACAGATTAAGTTCTATAGAGATCCAATCCCTACCTGTTACAGAAGTTCTATGAGATCCAATCCCTACCTGCTACAGAAGTTCTATAGAGATCCAACCCCTACCTGTTACAGAAGTTCTATAGAGATCCAATCCCTACATGTTACAGAAGTTCTATAGAGATCCAATCCCTACCTGATACAGAAGTTCGATATAGATCCAATCCCTACGTGTTACAGTTGTATAGAGATCCAATCCCTACCTGTTACATTAATACATTCACTTATTAAGATGGCTCGATCGGAGGTCCCATTGTAGACAAAGGCTGTTCTTTTCCCTGGCACACTGTATTCAAATTTCAGTGCAGTGTCATTGTAAACGTTTGGTAATCTGGCGTTGGGGAAGCCTGGCATTTTCATGGTGATGTTTAACTGTACACAGTGGTGAACATCCAGGATACGTAGTCCTGTGAAGGATGCAGTGCCACCAGCAGCTCTTTGGTTGTCCACAAAATCATATGTAGATTTAGACTGAATTACATTGTCACCAGCTAAACGGACCTGTCAAAGAAATCATTTTTTTACTGTTAGTCCTAAAATCATGTTACGTGACAAAATACTTTTGTTCCAGAACTTTAAAGAATGCATATTTTAGATCTGAGGCTTGTTTCGCAAAAGAACTTACAATTAAGACAAAAATCTTAGGGAAATTGTGGCTAGGGGCATGTGCCCTTTAGGTCAGTCTTATTTTATTCTTAACAAAATTCATTCATAATTAGTAAGAGTGATTAGGCTAGTTAACTTGAAAGTAAGG
Organism: Saccostrea cuccullata; assembly: GCF_032062105.1. Classification (NCBI taxonomy): domain Eukaryota; kingdom Metazoa; phylum Mollusca; class Bivalvia; order Ostreida; family Ostreidae; genus Saccostrea; species Saccostrea cuccullata. The sequence goes on along the minus strand of NW_026939185.1, from coordinate 3,940 downwards.
GCGAAACGATTACGCGTGTAAACGGCGACGTTTCAATTAAATGCTCTAAACGTTTACAAATTGAGTAAACATTTACAAGATGGTTAATATCAATGTCTATAAGAAACAAGAGGCCCATGGGCCACATCACTCACCTGAGTAACTTAGGTGATACAGTTCTTTAGCAGATTTCCCCTCTTCCTATACATGTACCTATCGTGCCCCCTACCCCCTCCCCTTACATGATTTTAATATTTTAGAATCTACACTACCCAAGAATGCTTCCACATAAGTTTCAGCTTTCCTGACCCAGTGGTTCTTGAGAAGAAGATTTTTAAAGATTTGTTCTATATATTTCTATGTAAAACTTGCACTCCCTATTGTGACCCTGCCCTACCCCCGGGGGTCATGATTTAACAATTTAATATTTACACAACCCAAGGATGCTTTCACATAAGTTTCAGCTTTCCTGGCCCAGTGGTTCTTGAGAAGAAGATTTTTAAAGATTTGTTCTATATATTTCTATGTAAAGCTTGCATTCCCTATTGTGACCCCGCCCTACCCCCGGGGGTCATGATTTTAACAATTTAATATCTACACTACCCAAGGATGCTTCCACATAAGTTTCAGCTTTCCTGGCCCAGTGGTTCTTGAGAAGAAGATTTTTTAATGACCCCACCCTATTTTTGTCTTTTCTTGATTATCTCCCCTTGGAAAAGAACCTGGCCCTTCATTTTAACAATTTAAAATCTCCCTCACCCAAGGATGCTTTGTACCAAGTTTGGTTAAATTTAGTCCATCGGTTCTTGAGAAGAAGTCGAAAATGTGAAAAGTTTACAGATGGACGGACGGACGGACAGACGGACGACAGACAAAATGTGATCAGAAAAGCTCACTTGAGCCTTCGGCTCAGGTGAGCTAAAAAAACCTTTCATCCAAACAAGTTGTTTTATTTCATATTTACCAAAGAAAACACACTCTGTGTCTGTTACAAACATTTTTTTTTTCTGCTATAATCGATACCGGAAACTTGAACTTCCAAAAATGACCTTGAGTCAAGGTCATGACACACCCTTGGGTCATGGGCAATCTTTGAGTGAAATGAGAACCTACCAAGTTTATCCATAAGAAAGATATGGACCGGACACGAATTATGAAATTTTTCTTCCAGTGACCTTGAACTTCCCCAAATGACCTTGGTCAAGGTCATGACACATCCATGCATCATGGGCAATTTTTGTGTGAAATAAGAACCTACCAAGTTTATCCATAAGAAAGATATGGACCGAACACGAATTATGAAATTTTTCTTCCAGTGACCTTGAACTTCCCCAAATGACCTTGGGTAAAGGTCATGACACACCCTTGGGTCATAGGCAATCTTTGTGTGAAATGAGAACCTACCAAGTTTATCCATAAAAGATATGTCTCAAACATGAATTTTGAAATTTTTCTTCCAGTGACCTTGAACTTCACCAAATGACCTTGGGTCAAGGTCATGACACACCCTTGGGTCGTGGGCAATCTTTGTGTGAAATGAGAACCTACCAAGTTTATCCATAAGAAAGATATGGACCGGACACGAATTATGAAATTTTTCTTCCAGTGACCTTGAACTTATCCAAATGACCTTGGGTCAAGGTCATGACACACCCTTAGGTCATGGGCAATCTTAGTGTGGAGTAGTAGATTCTAATGTCCCTCTGTAGGAAAGATATGGACCGGACACGATTGCACAGACAGACGGACAGACGGACAGACGGACAAGGTGATTCCTATATACCCCCCCAAACTTCGTTTGCGGGGGGTATAATAAAACTATCTAGAAACCAATATGGTCTAACATATTTAATTCTGATTTCAGAGTAGTGAAAACTAGCGATGTATTAAATATTTTATTTTTCCAAGTATATGTTCTAAAATAAATAACCCCAGTTGTTGCTTTTTATTGATTAGAAAATAAAAAGTATCATGCTTAAAACGGTATAATGTTGAATACCTTCAATGTTATCATATCACATTTTTATATTACTATCTTGTTTCAGTTTTTGACTCTTCCTACTCTTTCGTCATAAAAACCAACAAATAAACAGTAATGACAACTCATACTTACAGTATAGTGAAAGAATGGTATATTAAATTAGTGTTTCATGAGTAAGTAGCCATAAAAATTCAACACATAAAATTCTCCCGTTTAAACGGTACCGTTTCATTTACTGCTGTTCATTTAAAAGTTTACAAAATTCAGTAAACGATTCACCCTTACTTGAAAGGGTTGTGTGTCCAAATTGTGATGTTTCTTGTTTTGCTCAGTAAAAACCCTGTCCAGTGTGTAGTGAAAACATGATGACAATTCAATTTCTGAGTCGGTGACATCTATCAATTTGTTCAATACTGTATTATGCAAAAAAAAATTACAATAAACAAAAATTAAACACTTACCTACCTACCCACCTTGAAAAATGTGAATCAGAGTACATCAAATGAAAATATTTTTACTGATGGCCTAATTCATTTAAAAATAGAATTTGTATTTTTAAAACTTTTTAATTACAACTTTTGGTGAATTTTGATATTTTTTCTTTGGAAAACTGAATCCACACTGAACGAAAATAGATGCCAAGTTTTGAAACAGACATATCCTGATCAGAACAAGAGGCCCACGGGCCTTATAGGTCACCTGAGTATCATGTAACAACTTTCCAGTGATTGTATTTGGTTCGAGTTTTAATCCAAAAGCCATGAAATTCACAAATTCTGAAAGAGGCACTATTGCTTATCAAAGAGCAGATTTCAAAGCATAATTTATTTTTAGTCAAAGTACCCCCCTGGTACCCCTGACCCAGCAGCCCTGAAATTATCTATTTTGAAAGAAGCCCCTTTCTTCATCCTACGGCCAGCATTTTTTTTTATTTTTAGGTTTAGTTATGAACATGAGAATGAAAAAGTCCCGAGGGAGAAGGAAATAAAAAAAAAAATTTTGGATAAATCAATTATCAACATTTGAACATTCTTTTTTTATGCTATCCTAATAGGCTCCTTACCACTGGACACATAAATGCTTACAAATAGGAAAGTAGAACATTTAATTCCTTATTTCATCATCTGCCAGTTTAAGCAAGTTCTATCAATTTTGTGATGTTGATCAAAATATATTTTAAAAAATCAATTCTTTAAAAGTCTTTCAATATATCTTCATTTTTTAAAAATGTGTTAGGTGAATGTGTAGACATTGTTCTAAAATATGTACTTGATGCCTAAATTATAATTCCTATCATAACAGTGGGTGAACATTTTTTTTCAATTAAGTGTAAAATAATTTTTCTGGCTGATACAAATGATACTACATGCCTGTATATATTTGTATATTCTTGCTTTTTACTAGTTGAATTTTTTTTTATTTCTTCAGGTTATTGTTTATTTCTTCCTTAAATGGACTTAACTTCTCCCATAGTTTTATTCATTACATCTGATGCATAAGCAAACCTTTTCTGAAGAATGATGCTTAGACTGTAAGCTATAACAGAGACCTAAACAATGTCGCTGGCAATATGCAATAGCTACCACGGGCAATTTAAAACCTGTGGGAGGAAAATAATTTACAGATACTTTTGAAACGAATACATAATTATCTCACCAGCATGTCATTGTGCAACAAAGTCGTCAGCATTTTATTTGTCCTTTGAACAGGTGAGACGTTTTGAATGGCACTCTTTCAATGAATTTTACACTAGAGCAAGCTATCTTCGCAGATCTAGCTTTATTTACCCGCCGTTTCATCTTAAACCGGAAGTGCGAGTTCGTAAATTTGAAATCTCGATCCCAACTCAAATTTGAAATCGGAAAAAAAAAATTTATTTTTTTTCTGAAAATTCAAAACCTTGAGCGGAGGGTTTGTAAAACTGAAAATAAAATAAATCTTGGCCTTAAATATGTAATTAGATCATTAGCATATTGACCA
>NW_026939184.1:0-91174 GCF_032062105.1 Saccostrea cuccullata | reverse complement strand
TGATGCATAACAAATTGTCAACACTTTTTGAGATATCAGATAAAACGTTTTGGCCCCTCTGGATCCTTTATTTTAGGGGCCAGCCCTTTTTCTTGGCCCCTAATAATGTACAATATGACATGAAAATCATGATATCATTTGAAAGATCATGCAATTCTACACTTCTTTTATTCTACATGTTTTAACAAAATATTTCTAGGTAAAAAGTTATCGTAGAAATTGTGTTAAAAATTTTGAAATTCTTGGTAGGACTATTTTCGGGCCATAGCGAGCGTCGACACTTCGTACTTCCGGTAGTTGTGATATACTTAGTGCACATCTCCAAAGGTTGCTCTAGCATCACTGAAAATTTCATGCTTCTGTGTTAAGTGCTTTTTGAGAAAACTGCCGGACAAAGTGACCCTCTAAAAATCACTAAATCGCAGAAATCTCCGGACCGGAAGTGACGTCATCAAAATAAAAAAAATATATATCTAGATTTTTTAATGTTCTATCAGACCTGAAAGTTTCATGAAAATCGATCGAGCCGTTCTCCAGAAATCGCGCGCACAAAATCGGTAAGAAAAAAAAAAACAATAATAAAAATAGTGGAAAAGAAACCTAAGAATAACAGTAAGGTCTTCCGCTGAAGACGGAAGACCTTAATAAAAGTGAAAAAGAAACAATAGAATAATAGAAGGGTCTTCCGTTGGAGACGGAAGACCCTAACAATAATACGAAACAGACTAAAACCAATATGTTCCCCAACTTCGTTTCGGGAACATAATTAAATATCTATACCCCTCTCTTACATGTACTACTGTACGCATAGACATCAGAAGCGGGGGGAGAGTTAGCCTCCCAACTTTTTATTTTGCAAATTATATATATATATATATAATATAAACATTTAAAATTGGAATTTACCTTTATTTGTTGGTTTAGCCCCCCTTTTCAATTACTCCCCCCTCCCACTTTCAATTTGTTTCCGACGTCTGTGGTACATACATTTTTGTTAATAAAAGTTTTTTTTCTGCATACAAGACTATACGATGGCTTTCACTCAGACATCATACTGTACAGAGGATTTAAACCAAATGAGGAACTAATTTTAAAGGAGTTACCATGGTGCTAAAAGTGTATCATAAAGTTGAAAAGAAATATACCAAGCCAAGTCAATTTTATTAGGAAAAGCTAAATGGTAAAAATCAGCCTATGTTATATTGCTATTTTTTTGTCATTTTGTGTTTCCTCACAAAATTCACCTGGCTTGGTATATTTTTCTAGCACCAAGGTTACATATTCTGAAGTTTGTTTTCATCTGAAATCATTACTGAATGTGATTTGTCTATATTCGTTTTCTTATTGAAATATTACTAATATTTTCCGCGTCCATTTCAAAATCCAGTTCTTTGGAGAACCATGCATTTTTCTAAACTTTTGACATGAAATTAAATCTTTTTCAAAGAAAAAAAAAATGTTTGTATCATCTGTCCTTAACACTGTTCAATAATCTTGCCAGGAATATTGTATGGTTTATAGCTAATATTTCGCATACCATTTTCCTTAAATGAAGGATTAACTTGCTGCCTAAATGAATCCATTGGTCCAATTTTTTTGGGAATGGCTAGGCCTACAACACAATATACATGCAGTAATATGCTATGTGAGTTCTAAATATACATTGTAGAATAAAATGGCATTATATTTTGAAAAAAAAAACAAAATTAATCATGCTACATTTTATACTGTAGTGAATTTATGTTATTCATATAAATAGAAAAAAAAGTTGTATTAGAAAACTTTTATGGGAATGTGAAACCTCTGACATTATTGAAAGAATATTTATAAAAAAAAACTTTTCTGATTTTCACCTTTACCAATATGAAAAACAAAATTACATAGCACATGCATACTTTAAAAAAAAAGGAAATGCTCTAGAGGTGTACATAACCTGTGGAGAAATTGATGCATTTTTTTTTCTTTATTCATTCTTTAAGCCTGAAACTCTTGACAGCTACAATGATAAAAGTATTATATATATAAATATTTTTAATGTACATGTAATCTAAACCAAAAATGAATATTTTTTCATTAATTTAGAAAATCTATGAAATTACAGCCATAGATCTGAAGCGGAGGTTCTATGTTTTCAACATAATGATACTGATAATTTTTTTTATATTGTGTAGCATGTTTGTAGGTCAAAATACAACATCATAATTTGTTTAGGCCTAGTGAATCATTGACGGAAACAATGAAAACATCCTATTTAATTTACCGTAGTTTAAATTTGTGTTACTGATGACTTCCATAAATACACATATAGTGTCAAAGAATATGAGCTAATTGACAAGAACTCAGTATACATTTACTCAAATTAAATTTTAATTATTCTAAAAAGTGTGCAACTTAGGAGGGGGGGGGGGCACACAAAGCACTGCATTACAGTTTTTAACTGACTGTGAAAATACATCTAAATGAACATGCACACACTTTTTTTTTCTCTATGGTGTTAACAAAAGCATGACTTCATACTGTAGATTTACACGTATCATGTACCTACATGTACATGCGCATACATAACTGGCCTGAAATTACAGTGAATTACAGTGCAGAGCTGGTGCAGATCGTCTCAGTTTTCCATTATTTCCCGAAATTTCATCATATTCGCTCTCGTAAAAGGGGTAAGCAATGCCCTGTCTCTTATTTTATCCCTATTTTCTTTAAAGATTGCCTGGTTAATGCATGTAAATCCACTGCAAATCTCAGCTAATGTCGCCACGTTTTCAGATGTAAAAAACATTTCGTGTCATCGAGTGCAAGTGCTTGGCTGAAGCTGAATGCAGCCACATGACACATTAAAAAAGAATTATTTTAAAGACATGCTGTTTTATATACGAGAAAATCACTAATTAGTTTCTATTTAATCATGAAAATATTGCCGTTTAATACAAATTCTTGGAAACATCGGTAAATAGTTATTTTGAACTCCATTTCCTTGTATGGATCAATCAGGGCAGAGCAACTGTCATGACGTCAGACATCATTATGACCTCATTACTATATTTTTTTCCATATGTTGCCTTAACTGTACTGCGTAAAGATAACGCATATTTTTCTTAACTTGAAAAGTGCTGCTGCTTTATTTAAATCGATGGCATGATTTTAAAAGTACACAAAATATTTGGTAAAAGTCAAACATATTTTGACATTAGGTTATTCGCCTGAAAATTTTATAATTTAAACAAGAATTCTATTCAAATTAGCAGCACTTTTTCAGAATCTCCAAGATATGCAGAAACAATTAATAGCTTAAATTTTTAATTATAAATAGGATATGCCCTTGCGATGTTGAAATTTGTTAATGACCTACATTCGGTACACGAACTATGAATTCATCAATTGAATGTACATCGATGCGACCAAGCTTCATACAATACAGAGTGGGCTATTAAAACTAAAAGAAAATAATTTATTAAATACAATTTGTATAGAATATGAATTTATCTAGTAGTATTTGAAGCTGCACAGGGACAAGGGATGTAGAGAATATCACTAGAGTGATAGAGCATTACATTATTTTTATTCATAACAAAATTTAAGAGAATGGGAATTTTAAGCTATTACATGTATACCTAATTTCCTCAAAGTTTTCATAATTCCCAAACATCACAGACTAGGTCCAAGTACTTTTTTGGGTAGAGGAAATTAACATTTTTAAAGGTGTATCTATTTTTTTCTTGACAAAAACAAACGTATGCCCTTGTAATTTTTTTTCATTTCTTTCATTCAGTATAAGAACTCTATTTTTATACAACTCACGTGACAAATAGCTGACACATGCGAAATAACAGGTACTGTGTACGCCCTAGTCCAGTCCATTATGAATAACTATATACCATTTTCTACGGGAATTAAGGGGGCCGACTATGGTTTTATTGTGTGCATACTACAATAGCGAAACTCTTCATTTTTATATCATATATAACATACATTAAATTTAGTGTGCATGCCAAGTTTGGGCGAAATCTACCGTCTAGGTATTTTAAGGTAACATCTCAAAATATAAGTACATTTACTATAGGATTATATAGGAAAATGCCAATTTTAGCACTTTAAAAAAAATTATACAAATTCTACAATATACGTTTTTTTCAAACTATAATATATGATGAGTAATACTTTATTGTATATGTTGTGTAAGAAACACAAAATTCTACCGCCTTGTTACCAAAGGGGTCATCTCAAAAGACCAAAATTAACTAATTTTCCTGTTTTTATAGAGTACTACAATATATGACGGGCACAATGGTATTATACTAAAAATTATAAGAATAATGGAGAAATTCTCAAATTTCTATGTTTTAAATTTCAAAAGCGTATGTTTAATACTTTTTATTTAATGAAATTTTTATTACCCCTTTCTTTAAGAGCTTCAGCTTATCATAACGTCAAAAACACACTGCAACGACGTCAATATACCTATCGGTTGCAAAACTGGTTAAAATATAAATTATATAAAATTGTTAATACATTTTTGAACCTGTAATTTTTTAGTTTTGATTCATTTTATTAATCAAGTGAAAAAAGTTTGTTTAAAACATTAAATACGCTTCATTTTACCATGAAGCGCGAAATATTGCGCAATGGAAACTATAGTCAGTCCCCATAAGTAGCTTTGTCACAAGTGTTTAAAAGAAGTAATGTGTATTAAAACGGTGCTTAGGTATGTTGTGAGATGTGTATTGTTTCATTATGTATATAATTAGTAACATTAAGTTTCTTGAACATTCCAGAGTGGTCAACATGTTCGGTCATTTGATCTAGAACATTCTTAAATTTTGTGTATGTCCAGATTGTTCCAGTAATATCATGATTTAATAATTTCTAGAATATTCTAGATTTATGATACTGTATAAATACCCTGTCAATTCGATGCATAGAGAGACTTTGTCGCATAAGCACCATTGAGATACAATTGGGATATATTTTCACTGGGACACTCTGATGTATGTATTCTTAGATTCTTGCTAAGTTTGTACTTTATGATTGTATATTACTGTAAATAAATTATTGTTGAGTTTAAATTGTGTTATTGATCTTTGCTGGCATTTCGGGTAATTCTGACCCATAACAGGTAACATTTTCTATATTGGTCCTCAACATAGCCGTATTGGTCCTTAACATAGCCGCGTTAGTCCTCGGTTTAGGGGGCACAATTTTGAGGATCGAAGAATTTCAAAGAGATAAAGTCCCAATCGTTGCAATAACACCATTCCTCAATTTTTTTTTTTTTTTTTTTTTGCTTTAAAAATATATGCATGGTGTAGAAGTGCATAGATGGTTTAACGCTGGACTGCTTTCCGGTACCCCCCCCCCCCCCAAAAAAAAAAAAGAAAGAAAAATAAAGAAAAAAGGAAAGAAACGAACAAAAAAAAAACCCATAAACAAACACACATTAAATTAATACAATTGTTTAAGTAATAGAATATCAGCACACACAGCTTTAAAATAAATATTTTAAAAAATCTGTACACAATGATATGTATTGAGTATTTACTGTACTTTTAAAATTACGGAGAGAGAGAGAGAAAGAGAGAGAGAGAGAGAGAGAGAGAGAGAGAGAGAGAGATTTTATCAATTCGATACGGCACTACATTTAATATATAAGAAAATACAAGAGAATTTTTTTTTATCTTTAATGGGATTTTATTTCGTTTTTATTTACAAATTGTAGGTTTCCTTTTATCGTTTTTTTTTAAGTATAATATATAAGAATTAAATTTTCACCTAGAAACGACTAAAATTTAAGGGGAAATCTGGATTTAGGGAGTGAGTTCAGGAACATCCCCGCGCAAGATCCCCAGTTCCTCCCCCTTCTCCACCCCCCCCCCCCCCCCCCCCCCCCCCCGAAAAAAAAATCGTTAAGCTTGAGAAGTTCTTTGTGTTTACTTTTGTGTATATTTTATAGCCATTATAACTGGCTATATTACACGTTTTCAATCGATCGATAAAAAGATCTGTCTACTTCGAATATTAATGTTACACAGTTAAAACCCACCGCGGACAAGCCCAAAATTCCGGAACTAACACCCACTAAAGGGCTTTTTTATTTACCTTAAATAAAACTAAAGCGGCGTTTGCAATGAAAATTCTTGCAAGTATTGTACCACACTTATAACAAAATATGGGTTAGGTTTTAATTTATTTAAATATGAGTTAATTAAATAAATTTTGAGTGATCCGAAAAGAGGGCCACGGCTCTATGCTTAAGTGGAAACGTGGAAACATTTTTTATAGTCATGTCCGATTTATAGAAAAAAATACTTCTAACAGCAAATAATTATTATTTGGTCCAGCATAGGTTTTAACCTATTTAAAGTATGCTGAATCCGAAAAAACAAAGCATGTTGGCCTTCATGAAAATGGCGTTAAAGAGGTCAAAATGGCGATTCAAAATGTCAGACATCCAGTTTTTCTATTTTTTTCTTAATGTCGTTCAAAAAGGAGAAAAAAAGTGTGAAAATCTCACTGAGTGTAATGCAAGTATGAAAAATGATAATAAAATGCTACCATTATTAGAAAATTTAGTCGGTTCTACAATTAATACGAATTTTCTCTGATTTTTTTTGTTTATTGTTTCTATATTCTGGTTTGTTGAGGATCTTACATATGCATATATCCATACACTGCAGATTTGTATTTTTTCCTCTACATCTCACTAGTCTACAACTGAATGATGGGATAACTGTAAGTTAAAAGTCAATATAGCGATTCGTATATTTTTTCAATTTATTTCTTAATGTAGTTTACGTAGGAGAAAGGATTTGTGAATATCTTACTGAGCGTAGTACAACTACGTCAATTTCCAAAAGGGTCCGCTTCGGGTTTGCTTTCTGTTAGGTTGTGTCCGGTCGGTACTGTAGCTTCATGTAAACACTTTTTTTTTCTTTCCTAGATGATGAGAAACGTTATCTGATTTATATCATCTAACGTACATGTATAAAGAGTTGAAAAAGTAGAACCCCTAAAGATAACTTTACGGGTACTTTTTTTGCTATTCAATATCCTTATACAATGCATTAATACAAATACTTTTTACTTTTTCAAAACTTATTTGTCATTATTCGCAAATGAGATAGTGTACAAAAATGTTCTGTTAATTCCCGATGAAGTCATGGACATTTTTTCCATTCGTCAGGCGATGATAAAACGTTCACGACACCTGATCCCACCTCTGATGGTTTATAGGTCCATTTTTGCTTTGCTACTAATTTGTTTTGTTTAAGCTGATTTTTGAATTTGAATACTTTTCGTTATGTCCGTTTTCGTGGATTTTAATTATGCTCAGATATAATATGGACTTATTAAATTACTATGAAACAAAATTTATCCCAACAATTAAGAAGAAAATAAATTCGATTCGGCATTTTGATATACGGACGAAACATCTTATCAATTAGCAATGGATTATTTAATTTGTATGCTAAGTGGATTTTATTTGTATCTCAGTGAACAAAAATTGAAAGACTATACGATGTTTCATATTTGTAGTTCTATTGACTGTACACGATACATATTGTCTTGTAACAAATATATTCAGCAAACAAAAGGTTCTACCGCCCACTTTTCATGCTATAAAAATAATGTATCACATGCATATTATGTTTTTCTTTCACACTGAATGTTTATGCCCGGAGTACGGTCCTTTTTTTAAACTTAACCCTACTGTTGACAATTAAGACGATGTTACAAGAATTTACAAAGGGAGTTTAACGCAGATATTTTTATGATAAGCAAATTTTCATGTTATACATTAAAAAAAAACACTCATTAATTTTCATGCCCACAAATTGATTTTTTTTTTTGGGGGGGGGGGTATTAAACTTCGACTGGAATATTTCTTATTAATTCGAATCTGGTATGGAACAGTAATAATTCTCAAAAGACAAACTTTAAATGCAAATTTTGAGTAGAATAGATGAAAGATGAAAGCAGGTAGAATGGATTTCAGAGCGATCTTTATGGATCGGTCAAATGGAAAATCAATACATGTATAATATTATGCATTTCGTGTAAATTCATGTTTCTGCTTTTAAAGCCGGAGCCAAACATTCCTCATATTTTATTCAACCTTTCGAAGATATATGAAAAAAAACAAAATTAGATTATTTTGTTTTATTTTTTACCAAGCATATTTTTCAGTTTTTGAGAAATAGATTATTTCATTAAGTGGTAAAACATTTCTAGATTTTTTTTTATTAAAAAGAAATTCAGTCATTGAAAAATCACTGAGATCAAAAGCATTATTATGATTATAAATGAAAATGTTGGGAAAATATTTGAATATATGGAAGAAAAATCATTGATACTCTACAGTCAATAATATCTGAACATTAAAAAGTCATAATAAAAAAAAATCGTTGTTTCGTTATTATATACTTAAATGTTAGAATATAAAGAAATGAATGCATTCTTGATCACCATTTAGGAAAGCAGCTTGCAAATTGTAGCACACTTAAGGTTACAGTATGGAGGTGGGTCCTAATTTGTACCGGAAATATTTACTATGACGTCACACAAAATATAATGTCTTCAACATACCACAAAATAACAATTATATGCTATTTCAAACTGCTGGATAGCTATATACTTAACTTATATAAAATCTTACTATAACATGGAAATTTGTCGTTTGTTAAATCCTACACAACAGTATATAAACGATGCATCGATCGCAATGCACTTGTCAATGTGACGACATCTCACAAAAATTTCGCAGTTTGTACACAGTCAGAGGCTTATCAATTCACATTTTGTACAATGAAAAATGTCCTCTGTTCTCAAATAGAATTATTTTGCAGTTAAACAAAACGCTGTTAACTTGAATGCGATGTCTATTTAACAATTTTATTTATAAACTGTCCATATATTTTTCAGACAAGTGATATTCTCGTGTGTTTGTATGAAGATTCATTGAAAGAGTAACAGAAGAGCCCTAATAAATCGATCTATTGCAAGGGCATACGTATCTTGCAAAGTTTTTACACATACTCAAGAGACATTAAGCTATTTGAAAAGTGCTGCGAACCTCATAAGATTTTGAAAATAAATCAATTAAAGCTATATTTACTGTAGTTCACCAGTAATATATTGAACCTGCCGTCCAAGAAATTAAATTTTAGCAAGTAAAAAAGGGAATCTATATAGGTTTGCAGCAGTTATTACAAAGTACATAAAGTGTTGAAAAGGATTATTAATTGAGCTAAGATTTTTAACTTGGTTATGCCCTTGCACTATTGGAATTGATAGATGACCTCTAATCTGCAAGTATAATTGCTAAAATCATGTGACTTTGACATCACGTGACAATTCTAATTAAAAAAAATTTAAATGTCCTCGACATGTAAATTTGGACATTTCATTTTTTTCAGTCCTAAAAAGAATCGCCCATCCTAATAAAGTTTGTATTCTTTATCTTAAAAAATTGCCGATATTTCCATTTATAACCTTAACTGTGCTGTGATTAATGTATTATATCTCGAAAAACTAATTTGTGTCCTCAATGCTTGGAACATCATTGATATGGTCTATTAATCCTTCCTTGTAGAATCCTTGGAGAGCTTTATATCTGAAAAAGTTCTGGAAATTCTTCACAGATATTGATGACATTGGTCCAGGAACCGGGGTATACGCCAATGCTCCCAGTATTGTTCCATTGTTCCTCCTAGTAAGCATTGCTCCTGAGCTGATCTCGATGTCCAATTTGTAGAGGACATACATGCAATCGACGAATTCCTTATCCGGGGATTTTCCAAATGCTATCATTCCATAACGAGCTGAGGAATCGGCATTGCAGTTGTATTTCCACTCTATTATTTTGTACTCCCAGGTGTCACCGTAAAGGATTCCATCCATCTTTTGTCTCGTTTTCATGTCGATCCCTGAAATATTTGATATATAGACAATCTCGTAAATTTTAAGTCGGGACTTTTTAAATCTAGTGCCCTTATATCAACCTTAAGAAGGTTGGGTTTCCCCATCATTTATCAGTGTATGTTAAAACTAAACAAAAATGATTATTCTTACATAAAATTTAAAAATAGCGAACATTTGTTTAGTTTAAAGTCCTATTCATTTTTTAAGATATTTTCTAAAATTTGTACACTAATACAATTCAAGAATGTTTTTAAGTTTTGTGTAAGTTATTGGTGTGTGTGATTGGGCTTCCGTTCCATCCCTATTTTTTTTTGTAGCATTTAATGAAAAGAAATCAAGGCATTTAAGCTTGAAAGTATTGTTTTAATAACCAAATGTACAAAATTAGTTTGATAATCTCAGGAAATAATTGTAATTTTGTTAACAAAAGCTTTCTATGAACAAAAAGTAACCATTTAACAAAAAAAAAAACTTCATAATAGTTTGTTGGATGTCCTTTTTTTCTCTTGCCCGTCAGGTTCCGGTGTAACGACGAAAAGTGACCCCCGTAGAATATTGACCAGGGGGTCATTTTTCTACGTAAAAAAACATTCCCGACCAGTAATTCTACGACTCCACACACGTTGAAAAATGACCCCCATAGAAATTTGACCACCTACTTTTTTATACTATAAAACCTTATATCTATGTCTCCAGATATTTTTCATACTTTCAAATGTAATAAGGTTTTTTTTTATTTTATGTACTTAAATTCTTACCAACATATATCTGATTGCATATCTTAATAGCAGCATCACAATCAGTTTATCTGGTATGGATTTATTTTTGGCTTGGAGAATCCCACTGAAAAACTTCAAGAGTACTGTGCAACAATATATTCACGAAGAGCTGTGAATCAGATGTGGATACTAAAAAATTTCAAAGAACTTTTTGACAATTTGAAATCAAAGAATTTTTCCAAAATCAACAGCTTAATAACTTACGACTTTTTATATCATTGACAGATGCTTTTTCAATGAAAATGGAACTCGTCAATTTACTTACCTGGTCATTGGTCATTTGCAAAACTATTTTGTTAAAACATATTCTGATTGCACACACAAGTACTCTGAAGTTGACATAAAAAAGATGCCCAAGTTTCTGACTGACAATATCTATGTGGTCTTTGGAGACCAGGTCTTTCAACAATCTATTGGAATTCCCATGGTTACCAATTGCGCTCCATTATTAGCAGATCTATTTTCGCATTCATATGTAGCATAATTTGTGCAATATCTTATGCATGAAAAGAAGAAAACACATGCTGTGGCCTTCAACTCGACAGTTAGATATATCGTTAATCTTATTGAAAACACTGGGGGTCCTGCCCTCAAGCATCTTTGGTCATTTATATGGTCACTTACAGCTTTATGGCTAGTTCTCTCTCTATCATTTCCAATTCAGTTTCATTAAGTTTGGACCTATTCATAGAAATTGTATTGGCTTCTCTGGGAATCCTCACATATGAGTTATAAATTGTAGCACCAGTGAAATTTGAACTCTCTTTACCTCTTCCTCTTTCTTTTGGTAATCTTGGCGATGTGTCATTTTTAAGTATTGTCAATTAACAATGGTAATTTCTATTTCTACGTGGATACGATATATCCTGGTGAGCTTGAGATAAAAGATACCACGGAGACGTTTATGGTAATCTAACAACCAACCTATATGATGAACGTGATGACTTTAGCTTTTTTATCGTCAACTTCCCTTACTACCTTCATCATAACTCAGTTGATTCGACACGCAAGAGCATGCTCTACGTATGAACAATTTCTAAGGCGAGGTACATTATTAAGAAATAACTGTCTTATTTCTTGCGTGATAAAATTATCACACAAGCCAATCGATTGATCATCTTCATGAAATTAGAGGCTAATATAAGAGTTCATTTGTCCGCAAAAATTTGAACCTTGCCCATAAATTTAGTCTATGAACTCTTAGTCTATCATTTCGTTACTTAGATATCTAAAGTCCTAGGACATACCGTCCAAAAGTTAATGACAAGGTAAGAATTGGAATTTTTGTGTACAAGTGTGTCAAACTTCAAGGTCAAGTTTAAAAATTAAAATTGGTTGTTCATAAAAAAAAGGTCTTCACAAAAATATACCTGAAATGTGAAAGCCATAGTCCAAACCAGTCTAAAGTTATAGGCAAGGTTCAAATTTTTTAGGACAAATAGGCAAACAGACAGACGGACGGACAGGTAAAAAACTATATACCACCCAAAACTTTGTTAACGGGGGCAAAATTATAATATGTAAAGCAACAACTTTTTCGTAATCCAACATTGTTTTTGTTTCTATTGGAAAAAAACTCCCTAAAATCATCACATGTAAGTACATGTACATTTAGAACGGGGAAGACGATTCTACATGTGCCAATTTTTGGAAAGACGAGCACTTCCTTTTTAGTTAATCATGTTTTATGCTACAACCCCCATTGTGTTAAGTTTTTATTGACACTAGCAAACAACAAAAGACATTTTACAGCTAACCACTTTTTGTTTCATTTGTATCATAGGTCAGATTTATTTCATTTCGTAATTATTTGTTTTCAAATTAAATCATCCTTATCTTTTTATGAAAAGTTCGAAACTTCATTCATAGATAACCAAATATTTTTCTAAGATCTATTTTTTTAAGCTAGCGCCCCTTTTCGCGACAGTTTTAAAAGTAGGAATCAAAAACGTTTTAAACATTTGAAAAATAAAACTTTATTTTGAGTTTTGCAAATTATTAATTCAGGGTAAAATCAAAGAGATTTATAAGTAATTAATCATGGAAACTTCTTAAACTTTTTTTCTGACACCAGCGAGAAAATGACCTTTTTAAAGATTAAAATGACAATTGTGGAAACTTACTGTATAAAATGTAATATTGGATTCTATGAATGGGTGTATTTTTGCTATTAGACTAATTGCCTTAGAACATTTTGAAAGATATTGTTTTTCTTTATGGGGATAAAACGGTTTGTATTATTAATGTAAGGAATTGTATAGTTTGATTTCGTTACTTAAGCTTAAAAGCTTTAAGAAATTAACACTTCAAAGCATAAGGCTGTCTGATATTACCCGTATGCATTCATTTATCAAGAATATTCCTACCAAAAGGAATGTTTTTGCATCAAATAATGACAAGGGGTCATTATTCTACGGGTCATATTTCTACAATGCACACGGAGAAAAATGACCCTAAGGCAATAATTTCTACGGAAAAGTGGGTCATTTTTCTACGTAGAATATTGACCAGGGGGTCAAATTTCTACGTAGAAAAATGACCCCCGGTCAATATTCTACACGGGTCACTTTTCGTCGTTACACCGGATTGGGTCCTGGTGTACGGTGTTGATGGTGGCTTCCCTGGGATCTTTCATAAATCATATACAGTCCCAACTTCACAATCTGATATGCATGGTTTTCTCAATATGATTTTAGTGGTTCTAAAACTCTGCTCTTTTCTAAAGTTTTTAATGTACATGTAGGCCTAGTTGTGATATCGGCAACATTTAAGAGGCAGTCCACCAAAAAACCAGGCAATGGGTGGCACATCGCGTGTCATGGATTTTAATTATTTTTTGCATGTAGACTTATTAAAGCAAATGTTTACACCTGACACATTTAATATGAGGGTAAAAAGTACTACTTTTTTGTTGTTTTATATGTAACAGATATTCATAAGCTAGATGTGTCAATGAATATTATTAATAGCATAGACTCTTATCTTTTGTTTTCGAAATGAATAAGACTAAAATTTATACTTCTTTAGAAAAAAATATGTGGACAAAATTTGAGTTTAGAAAGTAACTTTTTGAATTCAGTATCCTATTTTCATTACGTTATAAAACCCAATACATTACAAGGAATTTTTTTTTCTTATGTCAGTATGAATACAAAGTACAAACTTTTGAGTCACTCAGTAAAATCAATGGGAACAGGTATATCGAGAAAAAAAATAAAAGGAGTCAAATTTTACTTTTTTTTTTATTTAATAATTTTCCCAAATGATCCGAACCGGACTCATCTAAAAAGAAAATACTATTTTTGTAATGTTAAATTTGGCTCTTTTGTTGTAATATGATTAAAATATTACTTTACTTATTATTTTTTACATGTTATATAGGTGGCACGTGCCTTTAGTTTGATATATTTTACTAATTTTGCATTATTATCGATTGAGATCGGTTTTAATTCAATAGGAATCGGTTTTTACTGTAGATTTTAACATCAACTGAAACGTGTATTCAACCTGAATAATAAAGCCAATTTTAATCTAAATATAACGTTTTAATGTGCAAATGAATTATATTTTGAAAACATTTTTTTTTTGTTAATTCGTTTAAAAAAATTCTTTAGTGTGTCGATTCTAAATATTCCATTAGGATTCCAATAAAAAGATGATAAGCAGATTTTCCGATGCCACTGGAGATAACTGTTACATCGCAAAATTTCATAAAAAACGTCTATATTTTTTGCTAGAAAACTACTACCAAAAGTGTTTTTTCCACCGACTTTAATTCTTGAACAAAAAGATGAAATATTTCTAGATTCAGATAATTGTGAATTATAGTTCTGGTAAAATGTATTCGAAATTATAGTTCTTTGTTTCTGACCTACATTCAATGGTTTATAGAGGGTAATTCAAAAATACAAAACACAAGGATATTTTACTAAATAAGCAATTTTCAAACAAATCTTCCATTATATTATTCCTTTTGGATTACATTGATATTGTTTTTAATAAAATATAAAATATTCCTCACATTCGACGTGCTGCCTTTTATTACAATTATGCCTTGTTTTTCGATGGACTGCCTCTTAATCTTTTAAAATATCTGGCGGTTTTCTCGGTTTGCCATTCGGTATTCATGTAGTTTTGAAACGGGGCATCCCGTCCTCTTTCCCTCTCGATTTCCGATTTGACTTCTTATTCTAACATGTCAACTTTCTTAGGCGTATGTTCTAAATATCGTAATTTTGCACACGTTTTTACAACGAAGGAAGATTTTTTTTTATTTAAAAAATGTATTTTGTTAAACATGTAAATCATGAAAATCGTTAAAAGAATTAAAAACATTATTGTAAATTGTTATCAGTTTGAATTTTACGACATGTTTAAGTACGAAGACCCACTTGGGGTAAAAATATAAAAAGAATTCATCCATAAATAGTAAGGTTTTAAAGTTTAAACCAATAGGCGTTTTATTTTTTTTTAAGTCAACGGTATTTTTTTAATGTTTTGAACTCGTCTGTCACTTATAACGTCACTATAAAATTCGGTAGACCGTTTATGACTAAACAATCAATTTATTTTCACAGGACGAACGTGTTTTACACATATATAAAAGCGTAATATTTAATGTTATATCAGGGCAAACATTAACTAATGTAAATATAAATGAATGAAAGTAGCAGACCAGCAATCTTTCCTTGCAAGCATTGAAACGTTCATCTGTTGTGTTATATAATAAACTAGATTTGATTAAAAAAAATGTCTTTCAAGAGACTGCAATTACCTTCATAACTCGCCTCGAGATGATCAAGAAACTGTGAAATATTTGCCATTGGTACACCACGACTTTGCATAACTTCACAGCCTTCGTGCCATTTATGAAATGATTCCGCCTCTAGTGCTCGCTCCACCTTCCTAGCATCTCTTCTTGAAACCTTTGAGAATATTTGAACTAATTAATCTTTCATTTGTAAAAAAAGAAAGAAAGACATATTAATTGAACTTTCAAAAGAGCGGGCAATTCTATCATTAAAATTAAGATACACAGAAATAACAGGTAGAGAATTAGAATTACTTTCACGGCGTTTAAAGACTTTTGCAGTGCTTCTTGTGCAGAATGCCGAGAACCACCCGCAGCACTGCTATGGCTCCTTGATTCGGGCTTGGATACAACTTCTGACATCTTAATGATTTACGTTCTGAAATTGAGATGAATAAAAAAATAGTCCATTATTATAACATAATAAAATGTTTCAATTTGACACACACTTATTCGTGCTAAAAAGGATTCTTCCCTTAAACAAATAGCAATCTGAAATTTAAAGAATATATATATGTTCTTAAAGAATTTTAAGACATAATGACAACCAACCTCCGCAATACCCTTGCTTATGAGTGTTAACAAAAAATATATTCAGGTTGTATATAAAGTAAAGAAAAACACGTCATAGATTTTAAATCACATGATACCTGACATAATCTAAAGCGATTGGATAGCTTACGAAAAAGATAAATGAAACAAAAGTAACCTATTTGAACAATGTCGTATGACAAATTACTCACATTGCAAATTTGAAAAAACATAATGGGGTAAGGATAACTTCCTTTCTAATGACATGCATATAGTATTTAAAGTTGATAAAGTAAGGTGTCTCTATAGTTGTTTCAATCTTTGATGTGATGCTACATGTATGTTAGTTAGCATTTACAATAATATTGTGATTCCTTTATTTAATTTTATTTACAAAGTAATGAATATGAACACGCTTGAAATGATCTGAATATGATATATGCATTGTGAAATAACGCGTTTTAGACAATGATAAAAAACTAAAGAATACCAGAAGATCTTAAAATATTACTTCCTGTTATGACAGAAGTCTTGTATTGTTCAGAGACTTTCCTTTTTACAGTTTTTTTTTATCTTTAAAGAAAAGTATGTTGATGATGAGCATTTGTCAAGATTTAAAATCCATTAAACTAGACAAATTTTGAAGCAAAGCAAACGTGAAAAAAAAAATCAACATGGATAATAATTACTGCACCTTTATTTGTTTACATTACTTAAAAGTTTTCTTTATTATCACACAATCTTGTGATCACAGACAATCTTGAAAGTCCATTTACACCCCCTTTCACGACGGCCGCTCGTAAATGGCTTACAATTTATTTTTCTCGAATTAATAAATACTGTCGTCACAAATTAACTGAAACAAGAGCATGTCAGGAATAATTAAAAACTTATAAACTTAAAAACAAAATAGGATAAAAAAAACACGGACCTCCAAATCATCGGAGATGAGATCAGGAGCCATGGAGGAGTGAGCATCCCCTGCTGACCAATCACATCCGCTCCGTGCTCCTAGCAATGTTCGAGAAATAAGTGAAAAAAATCCATCGTCAATTCATGTATGAATAATGAAATAACAATTAGTACGAAAAACAGAATTTGACTCAATGATAAATTGTATTTGATGACAAGGTCATCCTCAATTTGTTTGTCATTTATTTACATCGTTTTATATAACATGTATAATGTTGAAGATTTTATGCTGTTGATTTTGGTAAAATCGTATGATTTCAAATTGTCTAACAGTTCTTTGAAATTTTTGAGTATCCACATCAAATTAACACCATTTCCTGAATATAGAATAAATGATCATTGATTACAAATACACTAATAGCACACAATACAAAGATCAAAACTAACTAAAACCTGTTATATATGCAGATACTGTGAAAATACACAAATTCTTAACTCAAATGGTTTAAAAAACTGAAACCACTTAACGATCTATTCTGCTGATATGCGGAAAAAAAACGTACATTACTCCTTCCACATGCTTATATTTTTCAGAAAGTGTATTATCAAAGGAATAATTTAAAGACAAGAAAAATGTTTCAGTGATTATCTAAGAGAGATTCAAACCATGGAACAAAGGCCAAAATAGGGCATGCGAAATTTCATTGAAAAAGAAATGAGACAATAAAATACCACATAACCTTAAAGATACGATGAATTCAAACTTAAATTGAAAGTATTGCAACATTGATTTTTAAGCAAAATTTTAGCAAATAAATACCAATTAGATAATTTGTACTCAAAAATGTTGTTCACCGGTGTCAAATTTAGGCAATTTTCTTCCCTAAAAAAATCTCGAAAAATCAGAGAAAAACTTATTTCTAAAATTAAACTTCTCCAGAAAATTGTTGTACAGTTTCTCTAGGTATTATGGTTCTTTTTCATAGCAAGAAAAGTAGGTGTAAGTGTACATTTAAGAAAGTTTTTATATTTTTAACATTCCCACCCCTTTTCCCTTTTCAGCATTTAATGAAAATAAATCAAGGCATTTAGGCTTCAAAGTATGTGTTTTTATTCACCAAATTATCAAAATTATTGTGAAAATTTCAGGTTATAATTGGAATTTTGTTCACAAAAACAAAAAGTTATCATTCAACAAATAAAACTTCAAAATAGATTGTTGGAATGTCCTCTCTCTCATGCCATGCAGGTTCTTGATTAGGTCCTGGTGTGGTGTTGGATGGTTGCTTCCATAGGGATTAGTCAAATCCAGTCCCACCTTCTCAATCTGATTGGCATGGTTTTCTCTATCTGATTTAAGTGATTCAAAATCCCTGCTATCTTCTAAAGCTCTTCATTTGTAATTCTTCAGAAGACAAGACTTTGGGCTTACCTGTAAAAATAATTTAGAAAAAAATGGATTATAATTACTGGTAATATCATTTATCAACAAATTAAATTATTAAATTAGAAATTATTTTTGTCTATCTGATTTTGTTTTTATAAATGCTAGCCTATAGTTTAGACCTTAATAATTTCTTCATGCTCTATATGTATGATGTTTCAGAAATATTCATTTTTTTAACCAGCATAGGCCGCCATAGAATGACGTAACCCAGTTTCTTATCGATTGTTAACAGCTAAAAATTATACTAGTAGATTATATCTTTTTATTTTCTTAGGTTATGTCAATAAATTTGGGATAAATATTCTGCATTTACACTATCAAAGGATTATTGTTATATACTACGAGCTAAAGTTGCAATAAAAAAGAAAATACGAATGCTGTAGTCTGCAAGTACATGAAGACCCATTAGCCTAGCCTTAGGCCTACGTACATGATCATGTTACATGTTTATCCTGTGTTTGAGTTGTGATGTGACGGTATAATATGAATTTTTAAACTTTTGTATCTATAATATATAAATATTGCTATTTTCAAGTTTAAAAGCATTGCAAACCTGCATTTTCGCGTTTCCGCTGCTACTGGAACGTCGTCAACACCACACTTCGACGCTGTTGGCTGACATGGTTGGGGACCACTTTCAAGAGTGTAAATGTAGGCTTAATTGTGATATCGGCGATTTTTACTGTTTTAACATTTCTGTCGATTGGCCAATTGGCATTCCTGTCTCTCTCATCTTTCTCTCTCGATTTCAACACCGCGTCAAGTAGAGAGATTTTTTATTTAAAAATGTAAATAGTTAAACATGTATATCATTAAAACTTGAAAAACATTTAAATCTCTATTGGTTATTGTTATCAGGTTGAATTTTACGACATATTCAAGTACGAAGACCCATTTGGGATAAAATGATCAGCAGAATACATCCTTAACTAGAAAACAGAGTGCACAGCGTGTGCACATTCTGTAGGATATTGCATGGAACATAACAAGCATGGATTATACTGTTTGCAGTCTGAACAGTGATAAAACAGTACAAGTTGCTGTCCTTTAAAAAAGGACTACAATACGTGGACCATATGCATGTGATTCTAACTGAAATTCAATTAGGGAAAATTTTAGGTTTAGGGAATATTTGTGTAGGCTCCTTCTCATTTCCACAATGATCTGCCTATTTTGTTTGATAGCTAGTTCATTCATAGCAAAACTATTAGACTTTATCTCCGAAAAGTCTGTAGTTTTCTAATTTAAAAGTCGCTTTTTTTCATCATTTTTTATACACATTTAACCCTGGCCATATATCGGCTGGGTCTTGACATCTGTTCTGGATTTATACGGAAGAAATCTATTTTCGGACAATAGCTATGACGGTAAACGTGTAGTATAGCTCTGTAGTGCGCAATTTTTTTCGGACCCACCCCCCCCCCCCCACCATCCCTTCCCTCACATGGAATACCGTTGCTACAGGCATCTATCAAGCAGTATTTGGATTGCTATATGTTAAATTATTTTGCGAACCTTGATACACAAAGCTAATGCCGGTGAAGATTTGTTCTATCTTTGAAAAGTTATAATAACTTTGTCGTTTAATGAAGTTAACAATTCAATTTGTTAAGTTATCAATAGTACATATATATGCTATTACTTATGAATAAGTTCTATCTACTTTTTAAATTCTTGTGCCTTAGAATCAATTTTATTTCCACGTAAAACATATATGTTTGACAGAAATTCGAATCCGCAAATAAATATATAAATGCGATATGCAGATTTAAAGGCAAGATTTGCCAAAGAATGGCATATTCTAATTCTACTAGGGCGAATCATTCTACGAGCAAGTTGTCTTATGACAAACTCTCTAGCATTCTCGCGCATGCTTATCTTGAAGTTTGCCCATGGGATCCGGTTTAACCTCGCTTATATATTTACTGCGTGGACCTCAGGGTCCACGCAATTAGACCTGTTTTCTTACAAGGTTCTATGATTTCAGCTTAACATGTAAAAAAAAAAAGAATTAACTTTTCCTTCGTGTGAAATGCTTACGGTTGTAGTGGGAATCTTATTAAGATATTCGACTGTAAAAGTATTTAAGTTCCAGTCAGGCTAATGAACTTCTAAGGGGGAATTACTAGAAATTGTTAAGACTGATGGTTTATCTTGTCACGGACCCAAGGTAATTCCGTGAAAATCAATGTCGCTGACAGAAAAAAAATTTTTTCCACGTTATAATTGAAAATGAAAATCATTTGAATTTCTTAATTGAAATAGAGATTACTTATGATCACAGATGACCTTGTTCAAAAATCTTTCTGGACAGTACAAGATCTATGGCAGAGACATAAAAAACTGAAACTGAGATTCACTGGAGGCTCCTACTTAGTTCAAAGGTTGTTCACATAAGAAATTGCTATGATCTTGAGCGAAGGTCGGTACTTCCTGTCCACAGCTTCAACGGAAGACCTACTCTTTGCTTTGAAAAGAGCTTGTCTCTTGTTAAGGTCTTACGTCATATAGTTGAGGTCTTTCGTATTCACGAAAGGGCTTTTCGTTATTCTCCTGTTTTTTATTATCATTATAATTATTCAGGTTTTTCGTCTTCACAGAAGACCTTATAGTGATTTCACTGTTTCTTATTAAGGTCTTCCGTCTTCACACAGGCATTTGGCGCAAATTATGAATAGTGACTCACCTTTCTATATTCTAAGACAAATGTACTGTTGCAGAAGTTTATACAAGTACATTTAGAGCTGTGGTCACTTAGCGTAATAGAAAGTGCTTTGGATTTTCATGCTGGCGACCCGGGTTTAATCCCCTATGTTTCCATAAAAATGTTATATTTTTTTTCATATCGATTTTGAGGGTGTGAGGGGTCAGAGTCGGACGGAAGACTCTTGTTGATCGCAATGAGTTTCTTCTCTAGTTATTAAGAAGGTCATCCGTCTTCAGCGAAAGACCTTGTTATCCTTTGGCCTCTATTCCACTGTTTTAGGGTCTTTCGTCTCCAACGGAAGACCATTCCATTATTCTATCCTTTCTTTTTTACTTTTATTGAGGTCTTCAGTCTTCAGCGGAAGACCTTCTTGTTATTCTTCGTTTTTTTTCCACAGCTTTTAAGGTCTTCCGACTTCTTTCGGAAGACCTTACTGTTTTTTATTATCTTTCTCCTTATTATTATTATTCCCTTTTCATGGTACACGTGATTTCTCGGAAACTACTGGACTGATCTGAAAGATTTTTTAAGGAATTATGAATAGTTATAATATCTCCAGTTCATTTTTTATTATTTTATTATTATTATTTTTTTTTTTTTTGAAAAAAATCATTTAAGGTCACATTTTTGTCCGATTTTCTTTTTTTTTTTTTTTTTAGTTTGCCAAGCAACTTTTTTTAAAAGGTTTGCAGCTATATGTAATAAAATTTTAATAATAGATTACATAATTAGGGGCCACATGCCGCCACAAGGGTCCAAAATGCTAAATCTTTGACGCTTAATATCTCGAAAAGGGGGAATATATTGATGAGAAATACTGAACAAAAGATGGTCAGAATAATGTTTTTAACAATATGTATACTTTTTTTTTGTTAAGGTCAAGATCTAGTAAATAACTTGAGACTAATTTTTTGGTGCTAGATCCATTATGACGTCATAATCAATTTCAACTTTCTTTTTCCCGTACTTTACGGCTTTAGCAGAATTATGTAGAAAATAGGGTATTTTCATGTCATTCAATTTGAAATCATATGAAAAGTAAACCGGATACCTATATTAAATTTGATATTGATTTAAAGAAGAGGCCATGAACATACTTATTACCGTTTTCTGAGAGACTGTAGGCAATCTACATACATTTCCTTTGCCAAACACGAAAAAAACTCCCATGTTCATGACTGGTTTTCTGAATTTTTCATTGAAAATGACAGTTTAAAATACAGTTTTTCATCTTGTTTACCTACAAATTATGCCCCGAAACACCTTATTTGACCAAGCTAAAGTTGTAAAGCATCAATAAAGGAATTTATTTCTCAAGTTTCATAAATCTGTAGGCACCTTTCATTTACTAGATCTTGACCTTAAATGGCCGCTTAATATTTAAAGTAAGCATATTTCCATAACAGAAAAAAAAAATCTCTGAATAGATGTTGAACAAAAGGTCTTCAAAATCACACGACCTTTCATTTCATATAATGAAGAAGATATTCATCTTCACGATTGGATACAATGTTTTATAAATTTTGATCAAATGTTACGAAATTAGAGGTCACACGGGGCCAGAAAACTACATTTTTGACGCATAATATCTCAAAAAGAGGGAATATTTTGATAAGCAATATTAAACGAAAGATTGACAGAATAATGTTCTAAACAATATGCATACTTGTAATTTAGTAAAATGGCCCCATAAAGGACTTGTAGGGATGGCACCTAAATATTTCTATTTAGCATATCTTCACAACAAAATGAAATCTCTGAATAGATGTTGAACAAAAAGTCTTTATAATCACAAGCCTTTTCAACTGATATGAAGAAAAATTGGCTCAACCCCTCAAATTAGGGCACAGCTCATAATTTTTTGATATAGTAGAGTTATGACTTTCATATTCACATGTGTATTCTTAGTGACAAGATCTTTCTTTGGGTACAACCAAATTGGACCTTTCGACCTTGACCTTAAAGTTTGATCTACTTTTACAAAAAAATTCCAAACTTCTATATTGGTCATAACTTTTGAATGATACGTACTGGGGTTTTCTTATTTCATGTGTGTCTTCTTTGTGGCAAGAACTTCAAAGCATACATGTATCAACATCTTTGACATTTTGAGTTTAAATATTTTCATACTTATGGAAGCACTTGGTCATAACTTTGAAAGGGTAAAGGCTATGGCTTTCATACTTCAGATGTGTAATCCTGGTGAGGAGAACTTTCATTAAATACCTAAAAGGTTGACCTTTTCACCTTGGAGTGTGACCTATTTTTGAAAAAAATTAAATTTGGCCAAAATTTTGAACGATTTTGGCAAAGGCTTTCATACTTTAAATATTTGATGCTTGTGGCAAGCCCTTTCATTCGATATTAAGAACTTCTACCCTTTGACCCTGACCTTGGAATTTGACCAAAATTTTAAAAACTTGAGCCTTGACCATGACTTTTGTACGGTTCGATCAAGGGCTTTCATTCTTCAGGTATGCAATACTTGTAACATGACCTTTCTTAAGAAACTACCAATATAAATTTAATTTGCATTTTAGAAAAGTTGAATCGTCCTTCCGTCTTTGTTAAATTTTGTAATTGTCAGTCAAAGATTCAACTTTACTGAAATCAGAATTATAACTTAAGTAACTCAACGAATCGTTTTGTCGATTCGAAAAGTATACTCTCAAGCAAGATTTGCGATGACACGGTGGATACAATAATAATCTGAAAGAGATTTTGAATAAAAATTTTATGCTTTTATATGCATATTAAAATTAATTATTTACAATGTCGGAACCTACTTTATTTTACCACTTCTTTATAACGTAACTTACAATCATTCATAAATTAATCACAGAATCAAAGCAGAGAGGGGAACAGACAATCCTTACTTTTTTCTTGAGATTATTCTCACAATAAATTAACAAATTGATATATATATATATATATATATATATATATATATATATATATATATATATATATATATATATATTTTTGTAAAGGCCGTCTAAATCATACACGTTGCCTTTTAATTAGGATGCTAAATTTGTTTGTAAGTTATATAGACATCCCCACCTCTAAAGCACACACATGGAAAACGAGGTTACAAGTTTCAGCTGACATGTTCAAAAATCACAATTTTATGAATATATTGGGACGTTTACTAAGAATAATTTACACATTGTAATTAGTGCTCTCTCCATATAATGTCAAACTCTGGAATTCTCACTCTCGTTCTCTCTCTCTCTTCCTCTCTCTCCCTCTCTCCCTCTCTCTCCCTCTCTCTCTGGAAATGCTGACTACATTTGATATTTAGACTAAATGAATGTATGAGCAAAATTTAAACAATAAAGTGTCTAGTAAATATATAACATATGTAGCTATGTAGCCTTCAACCTTAATCGCTCTACCCCACAATTGCGTTCATAATGAGTATGCCTATAATTAAATAAATGTACTTATTGGTAATAATGTTCTTTATTTCAATTTACCGCATTACATTTCTCAAAAGTTTGTTTTTAGCACCTAATATTTTTTATATCTCCAATGATGTGTATGAAAAATTATACGTCTCTATACCGCCACTTTGACGTCATTTTCTGCACATTGTGACGGCAAGAGAACAGTCAAATGTTGAAAAAGAAAGTCATAAAACGGTTCTACCTGGCTACTGTATAGGG
Source organism: Saccostrea cuccullata (assembly GCF_032062105.1). Classification (NCBI taxonomy): domain Eukaryota; kingdom Metazoa; phylum Mollusca; class Bivalvia; order Ostreida; family Ostreidae; genus Saccostrea; species Saccostrea cuccullata. Next base: position 66,399 of record NW_026939184.1, on the reverse strand, counting down.
CTTCAGTTAAACAAAGATCCAAAACAGACATGCACATTTGGAAAGCATAGACTAAAGCGAATATATTTCTCTAATTCTTAGGTTTTATTTTGATCTACTAGGCTTTTAAAAATATATTTATAGCCTACCATATTTACCATGTATAAATAATGTATTTCAGTCTAATTTAACAGATTCGTTTTTCGGTTAATATAATTTACAGCCACTTTTCTTCTGAAAGATTAAATCCTTGCAATATGATTCTTAAATAACATGAAGCTATATGAGGTAACTTGTTTTGTGCATGTGCCAGCCGACCAAACCACTTTCATAAATATTAAAACATTCAAAAATATTAATTTTAAACATTGGGCGCATTCCTCTTCGAGAAAAAAAAAACTTTTGCGAAAATACGCGTGAGATACCAATACTTGATTTCATATTTAATTTTTTGGGTGCGGAATGCACCTCACTAGAAATTTTAAAATGAATCAGCAAAATCGGTGAAAAATTCCAGAATACTCAAAACCTTTATAGGTTTTAGTCGTTAAAAAAGAACACATCCCTGCATTGACGCAAAAATACGCGTAAGATGCCAATACTTGATTTTATACTTAATTTTTTTCGGAGAGGAATGCGCCTCGCTAGAAATTTGAAAATGAAATAGCCAAAATCGGCGAAAAATTCCAGAAAACTCAAAACCTTTATAGGTTTCAGTCGTTACGAAAAGGCTAACATTTGGTTTGACAAAAACAACCGATCCCTGCATTGACTAAGTAGAGTAGATAGGGAAACCACAGATAGTTTTATTAAAAACGATGGTTTATTTTTAAAGACATTTATAGGCCATATATGCTACTTTCTGACTTTTGTTCTTTACAAGTTCAATTTTATTTGACAAACCAGTTGTCAATGATATCAAAGTCCCTTACTCTAATTTATCGTGGGGAATGTTTGTGTACAAAGTTGAAAAGTCGTAAGTTGTTGATTTTAATAAAATCTTGTGATATCAAATTGTTAAAAAAAATTATCCATTCTGAAAAGGTGTCAACGTCTATTTTTCATATCTGACCCATCGTTTGGCGTGATTTTCAACGGAATCCATAATATTTATGAAATTCCGATGCCAGTCAAAGGTTTGGGGTTCTTTATATTTAGGGCCATTTAAAATAAGTGATCTAAGGTCCTCATTTTTAACTGTATTTATGTAACCTCTAATAAGGTGTCCAGCAGGACTATTGTTATAGGGAGCAGAAGAACATGAACACCATGGAAGATTACGAGGGTTGTCCCAAAAAGTCGTAGACAATGTTTATAACGTTTTAAACATGCAACCAATGCAAACCAAATTTTGCATAGGCATATGACATTCAATGTAGTTTAAAATTGTGAAATCAGAAATATTTATCTTTTATATTATTAAAATTAGGACGATTTATATGAAGGCTGGTTTGGTCTGTCGGCACACGAACCAAATTCGGAATGATTTAAGTATATAACTACAACATTTGCTTTTATTTCTCTCGTAAAACGTAAAACATTGAATTCAGTTTTAGACCAGTGAAACCCGAATTAAAATCTTAATAACATGCCAAATTACATATAAATATCATTATAAACAGATGACTGGTGTCATTATTTTAAAAGTGTTGTTTGAATGGAGTTTGATAAAAATAACGTCGTCAACACGATAACCGGCGCACAGAGATTTAATAAATCGTTTAGGATATGGATTAAAGAAAAGAAAATAAGAGTTCAGATGTGACAGTACACACTAGAATTTTATAGAGAAGTTTTTAATGACATGAGATTCATTGAGAGTTATACCGAAAATAGTTACAGTATAAGAAGTAGAGTACTGTTTGTTAAATGCAGACAATGGGGCACAATCTGGGCCTTGAACGACGTCAAACAAGGTGTATTCTCTGCTGCCTACAATGTAAGGCGATCTTTCAACTGATTTAATTTTTATCTGCTTTAAAAAAAGACAACAAACAAACAAAAATGGACAGAAGTAGATTTACGTGTCCCTTCGTCAAATGTGGCCTTTCACATAAAAAAAATGAATGTTAACAGAGGCCTGTGACGCAGAAAAAAGATATTATGACATTATGAGGGACGTAAATTACGTTTACTTTCGTGCGCCGTTGTACACTTATACGCTTTCTTTATTTTTTAATTATTTTCTTACTAAATGTGATATCATCATGAAACATGAAATGCATGATCATAAAATATTACTTTTTGCTATGATTAGAAAAGAAATTAAATTTAACAATTAGAAACAAAACTGTTTTCCCTCTCTACGACTTTTTGGGATAACCCTCGTATGTTTCAGATACTCGGTATTAAGGCCATGTATTTTTTTTTTTTTATGAAAAAATCAACTTTATATTTTTTTTTCTCAGACATGCTTCAGGAAAGAAGTTTTAAACAAATTAATGAGTTTGCTAATTTGCTGCTACTTAATTTCCTTACGTTTGCTTTCCTTGAATTTTTTGACGTTGTCATCAAATACAATTTATCATTGAGTCAAATGTTTACTGACGATTTTGTCCCCCGTTTTTTGCAAAAGCGATTGGACATTAAACCTCATTCGTCTGTTGTCAGTCTGTCCAACCTCTACAAAAACATTAACCTTGCTCATAATTTTCTGATTTAGTGGAGCTATGACTTTCATATTTCACATCTGTATTCTTAGTGACAAGACTTTTCTTTTGGCACTATAAAATTTGTCCTTGACCTTGAAGTTTGATCCACTTTTACACAAAAATTCCAAACTTTTACTGTGGTCATAACTTTTGAATGAAAGGTACTAGGAGGCTTTCATATTTCATTTATATATTCTTTGTGGCAAGACCTTTTAAAGGATACCAACACCTTTGACATTTTGACCTTGGAGATTTCCAAACTTATGAAAAACTTTGCAATAACTTTTAAAGGGTAAAGGTTTAGGAATATACTTCAAGTGTGTAATCCAGGTGAGGAGAAATTTCATTTAATACCAACAACTTTCACCTGTTGGCTTTGGAGTTTGACCTATTTTTTGAAAACTTTTACCTTGGCCATATTTTTAAAACAGTTTAAGCAAAGACTTTCATACTTTACAAATGTTATACTTGTGGCAAGCCCTTTCATTGGATATAAAGAACCCTTGACCCTGACCTTGGAATTTGACCTATATTTTAAAAACTTGCGCCTTGACCATAACTTTTAAACTTTCATTCTTCTCGTAGGTAATACTTGTGACATGATTTTTCTTAAGAATCTGCTAATATATATTCAATTTGTATTTTGGAAAAGTTGGAATCTACGCTATTTTAATTTGCGGGGTTATCAAGTTTAATTCCCTATAACTTTTGATTGAGAAGAGATAGGGTTTCATATCTGATATGTGCAATATTTTTGGCAAGACTTGACACTATATGTAACTTAAAATGACATCCCACCAACAATGATACCGAAAGTGGGGGACCACAATTTTTTAAATTTTGTTTGTACATACTTATTGTTAGTGCATTAATTATACTCTGAATTGACGATGGATTTTTACGTTATTTCCCGATCATTACAAGGAGTACACGGTGGGTGTGACTGGTCTGCAGGGGATGTTAAAGCATCCATGGCGCACGATACCACCTCTAATGTTCCGGATTCCGTGTTTGTTCTGCTCCTATTTGTAATGTATTATGAATTTTGACATTGAATACTGTTCATTATCTCTGTGTCTTTCTTTCTTCATTTCTGGTATGATTTAAGAGGCAGTCCACCGAAAAACCAGGCAAATGGTGGCACATCGCATGTTAGGGATTTTAATTATTTTTTGCATGAAGACTAATTTAAGCAAGTGTTTACAAATGACAACATCAAAAATTTTTTTTTAGTGTTCCTCTAGTCCTATTTTTGGTAAATGCTTGATTTTAAGTGCAGAAAGGTCAACATGAGGGTAAAATAATTACTCCGTTTTTATTTTGTTTTATCTGTTACAGATACTCAAAAGCTGGATGTGTCGATGAATATTATTTGAAGCAAAAACTCTTATCTTTTATTTTATTCATGAAAAAGACTCTAATTTATACTTCTTTAGAAAAAAAATTATATGGTCCAAATTTGATGTTAGCAAGCACCGTTTTGAATTCAGTATCTACTTTTTATTACGTTATGAAACCCAATACATTACATGGACATATTTTTTTCTTATGCTATTTTGAAAACAAAGTACAAATTTTTGAGACACTCAATAAAATCAGTGGGAACAGGAATATTGAAAGAAATTAAAAGAGTCAAATTTGCCTATTTTTTTTTTTTTTTTATATTTTTCCCAAATGACACCGATCCCGAAAGGAATTATATAAAGAAGAAAATATTATAATTGTAATGTTATATTTGGGTATTTTGTTGTAATATGATTAAAGAATTACTTGATTTATTTTTTCAACTTTTTACATAGGTTGCAGATGCCTTTAGTTTGATAAATTAATTAATTTTGCATTATTTTCGATCGGGATCGGTTTTATTTCAATTGGGATCGGTTTTTACCGTAAATTTAGAAATATTTTCTAAATTTGGCTCTTCATTTTAATTTATCAGAAGAATATGCTTGTATTTTATTTATTTTTAGTCAGTTTACTGTTTTTAAATGAGTGTAACCATAGATTAAAATGTATATATTATTTAAATTACTAATGTCTTTTACGTAGATGCAGATTACATGTAAAACATATGATTGATTTCTTTATAGATACTCAGAATTTAAAAAAAGTTTTTGTACATACATTATGCAGCAACTGAGAGCAGAAAGCTTTCTAGCTTCATTATTTATCTTATTTTCAAGTAAAGTATCTTTCTTTTATTTTCTCAATTAAAGAGTAAATTCTATCAGGGGCAACATTAAAGTTGCCTAAATACAGGACATATTTTCATGTGTACAGTCTCGATTTAACGAAAGTTTTTTTCTTACCTGTCATCTGCAAAGCCCTTTCCTCTTTTATAAAATTTAATTTTATATAAATAAGAAAAAAAAATCTTTCATATATAGTATCATTATTCAAGAGCCAATAAATTACAAGCAAAACGCGGAGGGGGGGGGGGGGGTCATGGCATCATTATTTTTAAAAATTGGTTTAATTAACATGAAAACATTTTAGAATTGGCCAACATAGTCACATGTTTAAACTCCATATTAAATATGAGTGTGTGATTGTTTCATAATTGCCAAATAAAAAAAAAATTAATAAATAAATATGTAGAAAAAAACCTAAATGTTTCACTAACCCATCTTCCGTTTAAGTGCCAAATTATAGTGGGGAGTTAAGCAGCAATTTAATTCAATAAATATATTTTTATAATTTATTTTTCAGTTTTTTTTTTCATTTTTAATCATACTGCGGATTGTTTATTTTCATTTGACTGCATAGATAAATATATTCAAGTTTTTTACAAATATCATGAAGTAAACATTTCAACTTCGTTGAATTATACGTTGAGTAAATCTAGAACATTCATCAGTGATTCCAAATTTAATAAGAAATGTTCATTATAAACACTTCATTAATTATTTTGACGCTTATTGGATTATCCTAGTAAAACGTTTAAGAAATTAGTCTGGCATAAATAAAATTATTTACCAAAACGTCATCTAGCTGAGACGCCGCCTGTGTATAACATACATTTTGATATCAAAATATTATTTCACATTTAGAATGATGCACTCTGAAAAGTAATTAAACAGCAAAAAGAAATCATTTTTTTTTTAAATCTTTATCTTTACACTTTTACGCAAAGAATTTACAAACTTCTCTGGAAAACGTGTAACTATTCCATTGTGACGCAATATTAGTCAGGTATATGACGTCACTGATACAGCAATGAAAAGGTGGATTCAACCTGAATAATAGAGACAATTTTAATCTAAATATTACCTTTGGAGGCGAAAATGAATTAAATTTTGAAAATAAATCATTTATTTTTTTTAATAATTTTCTTTAGTGTAAGGAATCTAAATATTTCACTAAGGTTCCAATAAAAGGTGTTTAGCAGTTCCAATAAAAGGTGTTTAGCAGAATTTCCGATGCCACGGGAGATAACTCTTGCATCGCAAATTCTCATAAAAATGTCTATTTATTTTGCCAGAAAATTCAAAAACACAAAACACAAGAATATTTTACTAAATAAGCAATTTTCAAACAAATCTTCAATTAGACCATTCTTTTTGGACTACATTGATATTGTTTTTAATAAAATATAAAATATTCCTCATATTCGATGTGCCGCCTATAAATACAATACTGCCTGGTTTTTCGGTGGACTGCCTCTTAATTTTTTCACTCTTTTTTTCACTGCCACCCTAAAGCATATTATCGAACTGGAAATAATTATCATTGGACGGCTACAGGTAAATAGCTAGACTGCGAGAACAACAACATGACGTCACAGCAATGCTTTTATGTTTGTTATTTTCATATTTTTCATTCAAATAAAACAGGAAATATTTTTCAGGCAATAAAGTGCATCTCCTCTCTCTCCTCTCTCTCTTTTCTTGGAAAATTTATTTATTTATGTCCTATTGAATTCAAGACGGAAGATAAACAATTTTGCTAGACGTTAGAATAAGGAAACTATAAGTCATTTTATCAACATAAATTTAAAAAAAAAATTATAAGATAGAATATCATTTGCCTCGCTTTATGTTAAGTTGATTTATTCCACTTAATGAATAAAAGGCGGAAGATAATCAACTTTTGTAGACTTTAGAATAAAGACAAAAAATATCTTATTACATCTGTATCTATTGTCCTTCCTCAGGTGAAAGAATGAATATCTTTTATTTCGTCATGTTTTTCGTATCATACTAACATATTCCCACCTTCAAAACGTCTGTGTTTTTGTGCTTTTGTTAGAAAAACAGTTTGAATTTCAATCACCTAAAGATATAGATAAATCGTCACGCAAGTAAATCAGTAGTATCTGCTAAAGTATATTAAATTTTTCACTTAACACGTCAGGACGGAGAAATTATATCAAGAATGGAAAACCAAGAATTACTCATTCATATTTACTTACAATTAAAAGCAAATGAATGTATATTGAATGCTGTATAACTATAAGGGATACATTTCAGAACGTTTTGATTTTTTCACGTGTTTGAAATGAATTTTAAATAATATTACATTATCAAGTGTAAGTTCTTGTACACTTTTACTAGACTTGACAGAAGTAGGTTCTATAAGAAAATTTGGATACATATTTTTTTTACATAGAAAATTTTTCTTATCATTTTAATCCAATACATAATAAAAACATTTCTGATATTAAGTTATCTATTCAAAGCCCACACAAGGCTTAAATGTATGTTAATCATTATCAATCAATCAATTAGTACACACTATAAGTGATTTTTTTTCCAAAAACTTCTTATAAAAGTATCAAAATGGAAACAGAATCAGAAAAAGTAAATTTGATGTCCACCACCTGCTGATAGTGTTCTTTTTATAAGAAAATTATAAATAGAAGGGACATTATACAACAAAGACAAATAGACCAAATATGTTCCCTAATAATTTATGGTGCATATGAACGATATGAAATTTATTTCTTCTGTGCATCCTATGACTATTTTCATAGTCAACAACAACATGTACAACATGTAACAACATGTACATATCTACATGTACTTAGAGCATGAAGCATTTTGTAATTATACAGACAAATGAGTGCAGATATTTAAACGTTTTAATTTCCTAGTTCCATGTTGTACAGAATTTGTGTTTCTATAAAGTGGCACTCAACAACTTAAATAAAGTTTACATTAACAAATCCATTAAGTTGAAGAGTTATATCAATTTTGAAATAAAACCAGCTGTGAACCAATGTTTGAACGGGTGTTTTTTTTTTTTAGGAAGTGGTTCGTGTATTTCAGATTTCTTGCTCAATAACGAGTAAAAGGAATTTAATCCATTTTATAGATCCCTGGCAAACAGTAAGATCTAATGTAAATGATTGATTAAATGAAAACAAACAAAAATATAAACCCATGTTCCATAAAATGGAACTGTTTAAAATCGTCAATTTTACACATTATCAGACGAATGCTTTTTCAATTAAAATGTACCTTAATTTTAAACTGCATAAATGAATGAATAGATAAATAAATAAAAGGAATACATATATAAATTGAATCTGCTGCATAATAATTATATTTTTTCTAAATTGATAATTTTATTCTATTGATTGTTTATATTTATCGTTTATTTGTACTACATATATATGTTTGTTGTTTAAGTGCAAAGTCAGTCCGTAGATTAATTGGTTCAATTATAAAAAATGGTCAACATTTCTTAATTGTATTCACTTTGTTTGTAAACGGTGATACATAAATCAAGCACAGTAACCATAAACACATTCATTCATTCGGACATATTTGAGATTTTGTTTCAAAAAATATAGTTGGTCGAGCTATAAAGAATTATTTATGTCGGTCAAGATTTCGATTAATTAACCTATGTAAGAATGGTCGCACATTATCCAAATGTATACTCCTCACATTGATACTAGAATTGTCCACAAGTTGTGAAACAGTCATGGAAACCGGTTCTGGGGTATAATATGTACACGATTCTCGCACGTTTTGGCTTCGGATTGGATTTTTTACTCGGAATATCTCGGGCATTATTACGGTTTTATCATCAATTAAATGGAAATCTTTCACAAAGGCACATTTAGCACCTGTTTAAATTAAATATCAGTACACTAGTATTACATAAACCGATAGCAATATTTAATACTCTGACAGTTGTAATTAATTAATAAATAATTGTCATTTCATATTTATTTATTTATTTATCCAGCTTTTTAAAAACGAAATGCCGATATCATGAATGACTGTTTAATAAAATACATTTTTATATATTAGTCATTCATTTTGATGTAATAATTTTATGAGTATATTTTAATAAATTTAACATAAATTCGATTTCTTACTGCAGGAATATGAACTCATTGATTTTAAATAATATTGATTATATTGTGTTTTAGATTATTTTTCTAGATTTTGAATTAGTAATAAAATTTGCCTATATACTCTACTGACGATTATTGATTCATTTTTAAAGATTTTTTTTAATCCTACGTAAGCATTATCAATTGGAGGGTAACAGGTAAAGAGGGGTGTGTGTTAAATCTGATGTCTTAATCTATTTTTACAAGAAGCTTATCAAATAAAATCAGAATACCCAGAATGCTGTAAAATCCTTCATTTCGAAACCTGATTGAACGTACCCAGATAGCAAGACATAGTTGGGCCAACGTTGGCCCAATTTTTTTTCCAACGTTGGCCCACTGTTGGTAACCTTACGTTGGCCCACGGTAATTTTGCTCATCGGCCAAACGTTGGTCCAACATGTTGGCATATTGTTGGGCCAACGTAGGTATAATTGTATGACAACTAACAGCCAACCTTAATAACTGGTTGGTTAGGTTGGCCCAACGTTGGCCCTTTGTTGAAATGTCAGATGGCATATTGTTGGGCCAACGTAGTTATTAGTGCATGCCAACTAACAGCCAACCTTAACAACTGTTTGGTTAGGTTGGCCCAACGTTGGCCCTATGTTGAAATGTCAGATGGCATATTGTTGGGCCAATGTAGTTTTTAGTGTATGCCAACTAACAGCCAACCTTAACAACTGGTTGGTTAGGTTGGCCCAATGTTGACCCTTTTTTTTTTTAAATGTCAGATGGCAAATTGTTGGGCAACGTAGCTATTACATAGAAACATTTGCAATTGGTTAAGTGATTCTTTACATAAACCTATTTTATGACTGTTTAAAATAATTAATACACAATTCAATCTGCATTCATAATGCATACATGGACATGTTCAATGAAAACATTACTAATGATTCACTGTGATAATATTTTATATACATCAATTCAATCATAATTTACAAAATAAATTTTAAAATAGACAACAGAGGTAAATTATGAAAAATTATTAATTAAAAGTTCTTAATCAGGGCTCACTTCCTTTGTTATAGTCCTTTTGTTGCATTCCCGCTCTTTTTCCGTCCCTTCGTCGCCTCCCGTTTTCTTCATCTTGATCTTTGTCATACGGACTCATACTTTATACACTTCTTTATGCATGGTCTTCGATTTCATTGTTATTTACATGTACCGCCACAACATTTGTTTTCCTTGCAGTCTCTGGCTGAATTTCTTTGTTACAATCGTGTCTGTAATAGACAGTTAAGAATTAGATAGATAGAAACAACTTAAAAGATGTTATTTAACCTTAACTTACAGTGCTTGTGTGCAAAAACAGGACAAGAATGAATTCCGAATCAATTTTAACAGTTTACCTGAATAAATAAGAATAAATATACTTACATCGCTTTTAAATGCAGCTGTAAAGCAAGTGTATAATCCACAAATTTAAATTTCACTTCTTCTTGCTTGCCCTGCATTATCACCACCTGTGAGCAATTGAATCTGACAGATCACTCCACAGTTTGGTCACGTGATAGCGAACGCCTAACTTTTGTTTCAATTTAATTATAAAGCTGTGTCATTTTGATTTATGTATATATGTAGGCTCCATTCACATCCTGTTCCTGGGAACTTATTCAGTCTTCTCTAAATTCTCATGAATACAACACTCATGAAAAAAATCATAATTTCAAGGGTTTTATTTCAAATAAATAATCATGCATGTGCACAATTCAAAAAATATAATAAAACACTCTTTGGTGCTGTGATCACTTAAGTTAAAATTTAAGATGTTGAATATATCAGATCTAAACAAAACAGTCATCCAATTAAAAGCATGGACATAGAATGTCAGCTCAGCAGCTAAAATTGACACCATCTTTAGCTGGCAGTATAATAATTGGGCCAGCGTTGGCCCAATATAGATATCCCATCTTTGAAACACCTAAACAAAAGAACACTCGTGCTAACATCGGGCCAACATACTACGATGTACTACCAAATTGATAAGACATTTTTTGAGGGTGTATTACAAACATTGGGCCAATATACTACTACCAATTTGATAAGACACTTTCTTTAAGGGTGTATTACAAACATCGGGCCAACGTTGGGCCAACATACTACTACCAACTTTAAAAGACACTTTCTTTAAGAGTGTATTACAAATATCGGGCCAACGTTGGGCCAACGTACTACTACCAACTTTAAAAGACACTTTCTTAAGGGTGTATTATAAACATCGGGCCAACGTTGGGCCAACATACTACTACCAACTTTAAAAGACACTTTATTTAAGAGTGTATTACAAACAATGGGCCAACGTTGGGCCAACATCAACATCCCTCCTTCCTTGGGAAGTAAAGTGAATGGAAGTTGCTAATGTTGGACCAACGTTGGGCCAACATAGGAATTCTGTCATGGTCGAGGAGGTTGGCATGGTGACATTGGTCCAACGTTGGCCCAACGTTGTTCCCCCAACGCCAACCATACAACCTTTTGCCAATGTTGGCCCAACATAGTCTTGCTATCTGGGGTATGTATATATGTGTACATTAATTACATAATAGTCGCGGCATTTGACTATACATTGTACATACAATGTAGTTCGATCTTTACACCAGCATTCAGGTATATTACAAGAGAACTGAAATAGATGAAATAAAAAGTATACGTGATTTATAAAACAAATAATTTACAATTATTCATGATTTACGCCTCAACTTTTTTTTACATGATATTCATGAAAAGACTACCAAATCAGTTCTGTTTATTTGACTGTTTACGGCTAGAAATTCGGTTTTACAAATAAAAGATGAAATCCGCTGATTTATAAGTTGTACCCATTAAATATTTATAGAACCATTTTATTTCAAAAACAATAAAATCCAGTCGTAATTTTCAGGTGTCATTAAGCCGTGAACTTGTATAACAAAACAGGTTTTCAGTTGCCATGCACTCGGAACCCGTGATCGCTGTTGTAAATGACCTTGATCACAGTTGAAAGGCGAAAAGGAGATTCCAATACATTTTTAAGGGGTGTATCTGCGCACATATTTAACAAAGGATTTAAAAAAGAATAGAAAATTAAGCATTTATTTAAACTAACATTAGATTGAAAGTTATAACAAAAAAAAATGAAAGACTGTACAAGCTAGTAATTTAATTTACCCCCCCCCCCCGCCCCCCGTTTCTAAACATGTGGTCGTCAGTACATGTGAATTAAAATAATAAAATCCATTTACTTAAAATAATGAGCAGCAAGTTTTATGCATTAAAATATGTTAAAATGACACATCGTTTCAAAACTTTCTTTCACGTACTTTAAATGTAAAGACAAGAGCGGAGTCCTGAAATATTTTTGCTTTGAATTAAAAAAAAATTATACCGATATCTTTATTTCAGAAAAAAAATATTTAAGAAGCCATGATCGCGTTGAAAGTATATTGAATTCAATGCCCTTAAAATTTTTGTACAAAGTTGATTAATTTGAACACATTTTCTATAGAAGAAAAAGAAAACAAAAAAATATAAATTATATATACATTACCGTGTAATTTCATTTTGTTATTCCTTTTTCTTTGGATTTACTCCTAAAATATCACAAGCATAATAAATTCAATGATATAATACTAATACAATATGACATCCTGACCGATCGATAGCCATATTTAAAATAAAATGACTTCCGAATGAATCTTACACGATTCTAGCACGAAAGTCAAACGTTTCTCACAGGGTTATTACACGAAAGTCGCACGTTTCTCACACGCTCTTCGCACGCTCGCTACACGGTTTGCACGAAACGCTTTGCAGCTTACACGAAACGCTGCACGGTTTACACAAAACGCTACACGGTTTGCACGAAACGCTGCACGGTTTACAAGAAACGCTACACGGTTTTGCACGAAACGGAAAGCGCACGAAAGTCACACGCTTTTTTGGGGTAGTAGCACGCCTCAGGGTCTGTAGGTCTGCTAAAAAAGAGAGGGGGAGAAAAAAAAAGAGAAAATCTGTTAACGCTAAAATGCTCATAATTTTTAATATCAATCTTATTTAATTTTTTTGTTAGCATTATAACAATCTGGTAAAGAATTTAAGTACAATGGATCTTCACTAGGGGTGTCAAAATTGTCAATAACTGAAATACGAATATTCGATAGGAGTATTCGAATAAATTCAAATATTCGATTAAATAAGCACATCTTGCATAATGAAATACATATCTTTACTCTCCTGTCGAACAGTAAAAGTTTTATGCCATTACTTTTGAATAAAAACGCATTACAGAGTTTTTTTGTTGAAAATTTAAATGATTCTTACATGTAGTATGTTATTTATTGATCGTCTTACTAAAGTCTACACTGATAACTCCTACATATTCAAACCAAGCGGAGCAATTATCTAACGGAGAAAAATTAAAATATTTTTTTTGGTGTTAATTAATTTCCTGATAATGATATTTATATAAACAATGGACCGATGTGTTAACTGAAAAACTGTGCCCTTACAACAATATAAATTCTGACTGTAAGTACTGGACAGTATTTTACCACTCATTAATGATCAAATTAATTTATCAATTTAATAGATACTTTCTTAACACCTTTAAAGTGATCAAAGAGGAGTGCAATTTAATTTTGTACAAAATTTATTCAATTTCTTATAAAACTTGCCAGGTTTTTCTCCCTTTTTAAATAAATGGACACTTGAATCATGAATTCATATTCGAATATCATCTCATTGGATTAATACTCGAATATTCGTCGGCATCCCTAATCTTAACAATCAATAACTTTCAGGCATATGTACTTGTTTTGGAAATGAATTTTTAACGCATAATAATAATAACACAAGGTATCTTATTCTGAATTACACTCAGTACCACCCCCCTCAGAAATGTTCTCGTTTACAATTACAAATGAAATGCACAGGCAAACTTTTTATTACATTTGTCTTTTACGAAAACTTATCCAAAAAACCAAATATAGCATGGCAGTCTTTAATTTCATTATCTCCGTAGACGACCCTTGGGGTAGGATGGGGGCCAAAATGGCCAACAAAAGTTTTACATAGTTTTACATAAAATTCTTTTAAAAATTTTCTTCTCAAGAAAAGTAAAGCTACAGGTTGTATAATTGATCATATTTATATTGAAGCATCCTCAGATGTGTAGATTCAAGTTTGTTCAGATCATGACATCCGGGGGAAGAAGAGGGGCCAAAATGGCCAACCAAAGTATATACATATATGTAGGAAAATTCTTTTAAAAATCTTCTTCTCAAGAATAACATAGATAAAATTGAACATATTTATATGGAAGCATCCTCAGGTTGTGTAGATTCAAGTTTGTTCAAATTATTACCCCCGGGGTAGGGCGGGACCAAAATGGCCGACCAAAGTTTACATAAACATATACGAGGGGTGATCAAGAAGTTCGCGAACTAATTAAATAACTTCCATAAAAGAAATAATATTTGGTTTCAATGTTGATTATTATTTTAAATTAATCCTCTTCGATTTTAATGCACATCAACCATCTTTCTGCGCATGCACAAAACACTTAATATTGGCGGTCACGTGATCCCCTTTGTAGCGTCCTGTCATAAAAACTAAAATATTTTTCGGAGTTTTATATTTCTTTCTATGTTAGTTAATTTTTCATAACAAAACCAATTCCTTTGTCAGAAATGGTTATATCTCGGCAACAGAATGGGTGGATAAGAATATCCTTTCCAAAAGTAAGCATGGCGACCATTAAAACACAAACCTTCTGTCCTGGGAGAGACGTTTATTCAAGGTGGATAGAAAATGGGTGCCTCCTTTTTATCATATCTTATATGTTTACAATCTAATGTAAACGATATCTTAGGTATTTAGTTATGATGTTATTGTTCACATATTTAACTATTTTTCAAAGTGTAAATTGGAGGTCTTTGATAGCAAATTGCTTAATTAAAAACACATACCTTTTCAAACTTGCTTTTACTGGGCACCATGACAAGTGTCATATTTAACCATATGTCTTCCTTCACTAAAACGATCAATTCAGTCATTGATTGAATTTATATGAAGGAATTCATCTTAATAAACTGTGTACAAATTATTACATGATATTGCATAGGGATTTCTAAGATATACAATAAAATGTACAGTCCTTTGTTGAACGAGTTCGACTGAGACAATCATTTTTCGTCATAAAAGACCTACATTGTGATGTAATTTTCACATTGTGACGTCCCAAACAAGGAGGAAAACTTTTATTAGCATATTCTTTTTGAATTCATATGTAGATCTTGTGTATGGCTATGTGTGTACTAACTTTTATTCTAATCTGAATTGTGACTTTGTAGATATAGAGATAGTTCACGAACTTTTTGATCACTCCTTGATCTTTAAAAATCATCTTTTCAAGAATAGGAAAACAATGACTGGTCATGGGATTACTTTTGGATTTAAAGTCTCCAATAACAAATCTATTTTTTCCTAGCCATAGTGCTCAGGTGAGCGATGTGGCCCATGGGCCTCTTGCTGTACATATATTTTCTATATGATTCATCATTTGATAAAATAACTCCTCTTGTACATTTAAGTTTGGAAATTTGTGTATTGCAGATCAGTTGTGCAAATATCAGATTGGCATGATACATTCATCTTTTTTTTTTATTTTTATCTTTTATAAAGTTGTCAAAAAAGAGAGTTGAATTTAGTTTCTGTGTAATGCATGAACCCCAACTTTTAAACTATTTTCTTACGAAAAAAAAGCGTCCGATAGACATGACTTTATTGTATACGTTAAAAACGCAAGTCTTAAAGATTGAAGCTGATTACAATAAGATGCAAAATTTAGTAATTTTATTTTCTTTTGAGTAACGGTGTTGCTATGCCTATTTTTATATTTCAATACAAATTGGCACACACATTACATAATTCAGTATGTCGCCATGATTACTTAGAATAAAAAAAAACTGTGAAATTCCTTTAAAATGTTACTCCTCATACAATTTTGGTCGTGTATCAAACGAAAAAAGTCGAGCGACATATTGCAATTGTATGCATGTTTTTGTTATTCCGGCTGTTTCTCGAAGATGAATTGGGACAACCTTCCTGAAACTTTTCTCAAAGGACGATCACTGGTTGTAGTTGTGCAGTGAGGTCGTTCAGTTCCAAAATGTCCTTCGTTGCTATGAAAACTTGCAAAAAGCAATGAATGTTGTCCGCCAGTGTTCTGTCTGCGTCTCTTTATACCTAGTTTTTGTAAAATAAAGTAAGGTATGCCCTTGCGCCAAAGCTATTTTGTTGATGTTTCTTCTGTAGTAGAGGTCGATGACGTCATAAAATGACGTCATTATGTGCACTGGCAATCGCATGTCGTGGGTACCAAGAACGTATTAGAAAACAAGTCTTTACATTTATTGTGCGGTAAGTAGAGCAATTATGAAATTTAATTAATATTGTGCAAAGAAACCTCTATATGTAGCCTTAACTCACTTGCGTATGTGATACTTGTGGAAAGCCCTTTCATTGGATATAAAGAACTTTGACTTTATTTATTGATGTCCTATCGAACTGAAGACGGAAGATAACCAATTTTGCTAGACGTTAGAATAAGGAAACTATAAGTTATTGTATCAACAAAAATTTGAAAAAGAAAGTTTTAAGATAGCATATCATTTGTCTCGATTTATGTGGAATTATTTCCGCCCTTCAGAATTGTAGGCGGAAGTTCATCTATTTTTACACATATGGAAGCTATACTTTATAACATCTAGATAATTAAATCGTGAAAGCTTATTATTTGTCTCGCTTTATGTTAAGTTAATTCATTCCACTTAATGAATAAAAGGCGGAAGATAATCAACTTTGGTAGAGTTTAGAATAAAAGAAAAATATCTTATTACATCCGTATCTATTATCCTTCGTCAGGTGAAAGAATGAATATCTTCTGTTTCATTATGTTTTTCGTATCATACTAACATATTCCCGCCTTTAAAACGTCCGTGTTTTTGTGCTTTTGTTAGAAAAACAGTTTGAATTTCAATCACCTAAAAATACATATAAATCGTCACGCAAGTTATCAGTAGTTTCTGCTAAAGTAAATTTTATTTTTCACTTAACACGTCAAGATGGAGTAATTATATTAAGAATACTCATTGAAAAACCAAGATTTACTTACAAGGAATATCATTTGAATGTATATCTCATACTGTATAACTATAACGGATACATTTCAGAACGTTTTGATTTTTCACGTTTTTGAAATGAATTTTAAAAAAATATTGCGGAGATATTTCATTATCGAGTGTAAGTTCTTGTACACTTTTACTAGACTTAATAGTAGTAGTTTCTATAAGAAAATTTATATACATATTTTTAAATAGAAAAATTTTGTTATGATTTTAATCCAATACATAATAAATACATTTTTCATTTTACACTATGCCCTCGCACCGTTGCTGATTTGTTGATGTGTTTTATTACCTTGAATGGGAAAGAACTATGATGTCATAATGTGCACTTGGATTAATATACTGCGGGTACTACGTACTACGGCCTCGGGCAATAGAACACACTGAGCTGCTCCCTGCACCGAGGGAAAAATTTCCTGGTCTATTGACTGTTCAGGCATTAAATAATTGTTTGATTACCTAATTTTATTTTCCGTATTAAGTGTTCACAATTGTATATTCAGTACAGAAGATTCCCGTACCGTATGGTAAATTTGTACCTAGATATGGTGCATCTGTGATATTAATTTAAGATTGATTGTATAGACTATTGTTTTCAGTCCTCTCGAAAATTTTTCACTCTTATGGAGACGCTACCACTTGCCGGAGGAGAGGGACCTTTTTCATGCCAGCAGTGCACCTACTGCGACACAGGACCTCGGATGATAGGTTTCACCAGAAGGACCGGTCTCCACGTCCAACTTTGTATTTATCTGTGCATTGAAATCACACAATTCTTAAAACCAATGTCGAAAGATCGAATAAGATGATTGTTTACCATGTCAGTTCAGTGTTAAAACAGCTAAATATGAAACTCGGATCGTTTTTTTTTTTCTGAAATAGGTTGCGGGTCAATAGAAGGTGCAGTCTATTGACCGGTCAATAGATCACAAGTCAAGTTTGAAAAGATATGAAAAAATGAAACATATACAAAATAGATGAAAATATTAAATTTTTAATAAAACAACAAAATTCATTTGATTAGGTAATAAAATTAAACTATTGTTACCCCAGTAGTTGTTACCTGATTATTATCATTAGCACCTTCAAAGTTTGGCTCCTCTGCGTGTTAATCATCTATCGCATCGAGGTAAACAATGCAATCAAGCATGGTGATTGAGCTTGCAGAAATACCTTTTTTGAATTCAGTATCTACTTTTTATTACGTTATGAAACCCAATACATTACATGGACATATTTTTTTCTTATGCTTTTTTGAAAACAAAGTACAAATTTTTGAGACACTCAATAAAATCAGTGGGAACAGGTATATTGAAAGAAATTAAAAGAGTTAAATTTGCCTTTTTTTTTTTTTATTTTTCCCAAATGACACCGATCCCGAAAGGAATTATATAAAGATTGATTCACTACTAAGTCAAAAACGTACTGACATTCCCATTTTTTACTGACAAACTTAGAAAATTACTGACAATGTACCGTTGTTACTGTAAAACTTAGACAATTACTGACCTTTTTACTGCCGGTGCTGATAAACTTAGAAAAGTGCTGACAATCTTAGTCGGTGCTGAAAAACTTAGACAATTACTGACCCGTTTACTGTCCCTGCTGAAAAACTTAGACAAGTGCTGACATTTACTGATAATTACTGTCCCTATTGTTTTTGCTCTCGGGGAGGCTGCAGTGGTGTGAAAATGACTGTGTGTTATACTTTGCGTTTAAAAACAGTCTTATTTTAATTTTTGATGAAAAAAAAAGTTTATTATTTTTTTTTGATCTAATTAAAAAAAATTATCGATATCTGTAAAATAATTCAGAATATGATTTGAAATTAACTATGTGTAAATCAAGTTTAAATTTATGTGTAGAATATATCTATCCCAGTTCAATTAAAGAATTCAAATTAATTATTCATCAAGTTAGTTTTCATCTATTAATTTCTTTGCACACAGATATCTGACTTTAGAGACCCCCCCCCCCCTTTCACAATTTGGAAAGTTGTATTAATTTTCTTTTCACAAACAGGACAGGTGTCTCTTGTTAAAATAGGGAATCTTATAAATATTGAATAATGAGTTACTCATATAGGTAATTCAGTTGCCTAATGTTCTCGGACATCTGTACAAGTCAAATAATTTTTTACCCCTGTTAACGGATTTCCGGTTTCATTTGCTCATACGGGAGTTCCCCTATTGAACAGTACAGTATTCCACTTATAAACTTGTACTATGCCTTGTTAATTTTGTCTCCCAATGTCGGAGACTAATAAATATTTATCAGACAAGCAATAAAAATTCATGTACTGGTAGCAATTATAGTAATCTTACGGAAAATATTCATATTTACTAGGTCGGCGGTAAGACTAATATTAGCAGTATCACCATTTTCTCCAATATTTTCTTTTCTCTCTCTCTCTCTCTCTCTCTCTCTCTCTCTCTCTCTCTCTCTCTCTCTCTCTCTCTCTCTCTCTCTCAGATACAAACAGTACTGACGCTTTAAATTACTTGAAAAGTACTCTGTTTATTCACATTGCCGGGGGTGGGGCAGATCACGATTTAGTTTTTTAAGTATTAAGTATTTTTTAATCATGATTCAATTTGAACAAAAATATTTCATGTTTCATACTTACCATTTCCCCCTGTAGCTATCGGTGAATTGGAATTAATTTAATTTTATGTGCCGTAAGTAGGCGTAGGGGATGTTATGATGTTAACATAATAATAACTCAGAAGTCGGACTTGTCTAGTAAAATATTTTACGAAGTAGTGAAAATTGAAAGTCATAAGCCCGTCGAACCAGTGCTAACAAATATTTATTTCGAACCCTCTAGTATACATGTATAACAACCCCCCCCCCTCCCCCAACACACATTACCTGAAAAAAAATATCTAGTATACTTGAAAAGGATTTATAAAAATTTGTATTTGCATTTGATCAATTTATACCAGTCATGATATATTTTATTCAGGTTTTATTAACATCTTTCTTTTTCATAAGATTAAGATTATTCGCTAACTGTAGGTGCCCACAATCTTCAGTGTCGAGTTGCCGTTCATCTCTCTCTCTCTCTCTCTCTCCAAAAATCAATATCGACCCAGGCAAAGTTTAAAATATAGTTAAACTCCGGCTGATTTTTTTTACTGTCATGATATTGCCGCATATAAATTGTTTTTTATTTTTAATTATTCTAAATTACTGATAAAAAATTAAATAAATATACTATGAACAATTTTTTATTTGATTTGATAATCAAACAAATTCCTCACTTCACTGTCCCACACCCACACTAACACGACTTAACAAAAATATTAGGAACCAGTAATTTCTTTTACAAAACTAGATGTAATGTACCCCTTCTTATATATATATATTTATCCTTGCTTAAATCTTTTAAAAGTGTGTGCTTTCCCCGGTTGGTTTTCACATCATTCTTCTTTTTCATTAATCGTTAATTTAATCTTAAATCGGTAGAGTTAAAAAAATAATTTATTTAATCTAAGAAGAGGTTGAAGGATTGTAGATTGCAGTTTTATATAACGTATGTGTTGGTGTTGAATTTCTCAAATTCTAACTGTGTTGAAGAGTCTACCTGTCGCCGTAATGTTGCGTAACTAACTTCCAGTGAAATCCGGCGAGTGGTTTTCTGTATAATGCTGCAGTGACACCTATTGTCTTCTTTACCCGCTACCGTACACACTCGGATCGCCTCAGCCGGTTTCTTCTACACACAGGTGCTTCACAGAGTTTCCGTGAAAGATTATGTAATTCGGCTGGATACCAGCAAATGACTTGAATAATTTTGGACGAATAAAAAGCACAGTGTTACTGTAAAATCCTGATACTGGTTTCGATACCGAACAAAGCTATGAAACGTCGATTGATTTTAATAAGTTAATTAAATTTATTAATTTTTTTAAATTAAACACGTTAGATAAAAAAGAGTAATAACTTATACACAACAGTATTGTGTGCTCTACTTCAGTAAAATAATGAAATAAATGTTCATTGTTCTACATTTAGTTCGCACGTAACCCCCCCCCCCCATTTAAATTTGAAAAGAAACTAGATCCATGTGAACGTCTACCGACACTCTATTTGAAAAGAACATTCTATCAACGTTTTGTTTCAGGAGTATGCATAGACAAATGATGATAATATGAAATGTCATGGTTTTACATACATTTGAATTAAAATAATACTTTCGGGTGGGGTTCCAGAAAATCCAGATTCGAAAATCAGCTTAAAGATGTACATTGTTTCAGATGAGTAATGCGGACAGTAACTAAATCAATGAAAATGTCAAAGGATCAATGATCGATGCAGGCCGTAACCCCCCCCCCCCCCCACCTGCCCAATAAATGAAATAAAAGGTCTTCCTTTTTTATCTAAATCTCTGGTTTGCCTTTTAATTTTTTTCTTCTTGCAAATGCTTGGATTCGGGTAAGTTTGACTGCACAAAATCAAATTGAGGCGGCCTCCACATTATTAAAATTTTTACATGATATGAAATCTATAACAAACGGTTTTCCTCAAAAGGGGGCACCCACAGCCTCACCGCGTGCTATGAGTTTATTAAAATTATTCAAACTAATTTGAATAAATTAAATTAAAATTGAATAAAACACATCTAATCTAACAGTTTAATTCTTTAAATTAAATCAAATTTAATTCTCTAAATTAATATAAAAGAAAGTCAGGGAGTTAATATTAATTAAGAAAATATTATAAACTGCATGTCATATTATAACAATGTTTTATAATAAAAAGGAAAAAAACTCTGTAAAATTTCATATCTCACTACTAAACGAAGATTTTTATTTTTTTTTTTAATTGCTTATCTTTTTGACGGTTTTGTAATTTTATCCCTTCTCTTGAAAATATTTTTTTTACAAATAAATTTTCTATAAATCGATCAAAGAAGCTTTTTTTCAATCTTTTCTTCTGGACATATTTAAAAATTATATGAAAAAACAAATAAATGAAATAATAATTTATGTTGAAATAAAGAAAAAAAATCTATTTCACACCTCTGCAGCCTCCCCGAGAGCGAGAACAATAAGGACAGTAATTATCAGTAAATGTCAGCACTTGTCTAAGTTTTTCAGCAGGGACAGTAAACGGGTCAGTAATTGTCTAAGTTTATCAGCACCGACTAAGATTGTCAGCACTTTTCTAAGTTTATCAGCACCGGCAGTAAAAAGGTCAGTAATTGTCTAAGTTTTACAGTAACGACAGTACATTGTCAGTAATTTTCTAAGTTTGTCAGTAAAAAATGGGAATGTCAGTACGTTTTTGACTTAGTAGTGATTGATTGATTGATTGATTGTATATTGTTTAACGTCCCTCTTGAGAATTTTTCACTCATATGGAGACGTCACCGATGCCGGTGAAGGGCTTCAAATTTAGACCTATACTCGGCACTCAGGGCCATTGAGCAGTGAGGGTTCTTTATCGTGCCGACGCCTACCGTGACACGGGACCTACGTTTTTAAGGTCATATCCGAAAGACCCGTGACTTTCACTTCTTCTGATGCTGAGCGCTTGGCGAAGGAACAGTCACTACCTATGTTTACGTCTTAGGTATGACGCGACGCCGCGATCGAGAATCGAACCCGGGCCTCCCGATCACGAAGCGAACGCTCTACCACTAGGCTACCGTGACCGGTGAATTATATAAAGAAGAAAATATTATAATTGTAATGTTATATTTGGGTCTTTTGTTGTAATATGATTAAAGAATTACTTGATTTATTTTTTCAACTTTTTACATAGGTTGCAGGTGCCTTTAGTTTGATAAATTAATTAATTTTGCATTATTTTCGATCGGGATCGGTTTTATTTCAGTCGGGATCGGTTTTTACCGTGAATTTAGAAATATTTTCTAAATTTGGCTCTTCATTTTAATTTATCAGAAGAATATGCTTGTATTTTATTTATTTGTAGTCAGTTTACTGTTTTTAAATGAGTGTAACCATAGATTAAAATGTATATATTATTTAAATTACTAATGTCTTTTACGTAGATGCAGATTACATGTAAAACATCTGATTGATTTCTTTATAGATACTCAGTATTTAAAAAAAGTTTTTGTACATACATTATGCAACAACTGAGAGCAGAAAGCTTTCTAGCTTCATTATTTATCTTATTTTCAAGTAAAGTATCTTTCTTTTATTTTCTCAATTAAAGAGTAAATTCTATCAGGGGCAACATTAAAGTTGCCTAAATACAGGACATATTTTCATGTGTACAGTCTCGATTTAACCAAGTTTTTTCTTACCTGTCATCTGCAAAGCCCTTTCCTCTTTTATAAAATTTAATTTTATATAAATAAGAAAATAATTTCTTTCATATATAGTATCATTATTCAAGAGCCAATAAATTACAAGCAAAAAGCGGAGGGGGGGGGGGGGGGTCATGGCATCATTATTTTTAAAAATTGGTTTCATGAACGTGAAAACATTTTAGAATTGGCCAACATAGTCACATGTTTAAACTCCATATTAAATATGAGTGTGTGATTGTTTCATAATTGCCAAATAAAAAAAAATAAATAAATATGTAGAAAAAAACCTAAATGTTTCACTAACCCATCTTCCGTTTAAGTGCCAAATTATAGTGGGGAGTTAAGCAGCAATTTAATTCAATAAATATATTTTTATAATTTATTTTTCAGTTTTTTTTTTTTTTCATTTTTAATCATACTGCGGATTGTTTATTTTCATTTGACTGCATAGATAAATATATTCAAGTTTTTACAAATATCATGAAGTAAACATCTCAACTTCGTTGAATTATACAGGGTGTTTCATAATATATGTTACATTTTGAATCTTCAATTTGACAGACAAAAGAAAAATACACAGAAAAGTCTTTTTATCAAATTGATGCACATATCCATAAGATTCATAATGCACAATTACCAACTAAAATATTAAAAATTGAACAAAATCTTAAACATTAATGAAAATTAGCGAAATTTCCAAGTTGCACCATTTTTGCTACGTTGAATTACACAACGTCAAAAGTTCACATTACACGTTCCAAATTATATCCATTAATTTAACAATAATTGATGTCGCTTTTTGAAATTTGTATAAAACCTTGTCACTTATTTTTGCTAGGACACTCATTTCAAGGACCATGTCCTTTTTAAGCTCATTCAATATCTGTGGTCTAGGATTGTTGACCCTGTTCCTTAAGAACCCTTCAGAAAAGAGCCAAAAAATTGAGATTGTCAAATGCAGAGGCCAAGCTCTTCCCTTGCATTAATCATGGAAAACTTGTATACTCAGTCTGATTACTTCAAATCATATTTTAAAGTTCATTTTACATGTATACTGATATTGCCAGAATAAATTTCTAAAAATATCTATCAGACATGTTTCTCAGAAGTTTGCTACACTTAGAGTCTCCACTTCACCAATCAAATCTCAGCTTCTTAGTCTTTAGGCTTTTTGGAATACTGTGTCATTTATCGCATACTGTCCGTCCCTGCATGTCCTTTAACCTTGTTACTACCCTTCTGATAAGCATCCTAGAAAGATTTTTTTGTGGAAAATTTATTTCATGAACTTGTGAATGATTAGAATGAATATTGGCGACATTATTTGAAAAAAAAACAGCTTTACAATTCAGCATTGAGTGGTTAAGTCAAGTCTATTTCGAGATATATTCAAATTATAATATCAGCGTTTATAGCACATTTAATCATTGCAAGATCATGATTTCCTTGACTTTTTCACATGGAACAAAAATGCAGGATTCGATGTTTAAAATGATATATAGTTTGTAATATAAATATGATAGATAAGAAAAATAATTAGATCTCAAAATGTAACATATATTATGAAACACCCTGTACATTGAATACATCTAGAACATTCATCAGTGATTCCAAATTTAATAAGAAATGTTCATTATAAACACTTCATTAATTTTTTTTACGCTTATTGGATTATCCTAGTAAAACGTTTAAAAAATTAGTCTGGCATAAATAAAATTATTTACCAAAACGTCATCTAGCTGAGACGCCGCCTGTGTATAACATACATTTTGATATCAAAATATTATTTCACATTTAGAATGATGCACTCTGAAAAGTAATTAAACAGCAAAAAAGAAATCATTTTTTAAAAATCTTTATCTTTACAATTTTACGCAAATTTACGCAAAGAATTTACAAACTTCTCTGGAAAACGTGTAACTATTCTATTGTGACGCAATATTAGTCAGGTATATGACTATATGACGTCACTGATACAGCAATGAAAAGGTGGATTCAACCTGAATAATAGAGACAATTTTAATCTAAATATTACCTTTGGAGGCGAAAATGAATTAAATTTTGAAAATAAATCATTTATTTTTTTTAGTAATTTTCTTTAGTGTAAGGAATCTAAATATTTCACTAAGGTTCCAATAAAAGGTGTTTAGCAGTTCCAATAAAAGGTGTTTAGCAGAATTTCCGATGCCACGGGAGATAACTCTTGCATCGCAAATTTTCATAAAAATGTCTATTTATTTTGCCAGAAAACTACTAGCAAAAGTGTTTTTCCCACCAATTTTATTTTTTTAACAAAAAGATGAATTATTTCTAGATTTGGTTAAGAGTGAATTATAGTCCTGTTAAAAATGTAAAAGGTATTACAGTCTTGTTTCTGACGTACATTGAATGGTTTATATAGGGGAATTCAAAAACACAAAACACAAGAATATTTTACTAAATAAGCAATTTTCAAACAAATCTTCAATTAGACCATTCTTTTTGGACTACATTGATATTGTTTTTAATAAAATATCAAATATTCCTCATATTCGATGTGCCGCCTATTAATACAATACTGCCTGGTTTTTCGGTGGACTGCCTCTTAATTTTTTCACTCTTTTTTTCACTGCCACCCTAAAGCATATTATCGAACTGGAAATAATTATCATTGGACGGCTACAGGTAAATAGCTAGACTGCGAGAACAACAACATGAAGTCACAGCAATGCTTTTATGTTTGTTATTTTCATATTTTTCATTCAAATAAAACAGGAAACATTTTTCAGGCAATAAAGTGCATCTCCTCTCTCTCCTCTCTCTCTTTTCTTGGAAAATTTATTTATTTATGTCCTATTGAATTCAAGACGGAAGATAAACAATTTTGCTAGACGTTAGAATAAGAAAACTATAAGTTACTGTATCAACATAAATTTAAAAAAAAAATTATAAGATAGAATATCATTTGCCTCGCTTTATGTTAAGTTGATTTATTCCACTTAATGAATAAAAGGCGGAAGATAATCAACTTTTGTAGACTTTAGAATAAAGACAAAAAATATCTTATTACATCTGTATCTATTGTTCTTCCTCAGGTGAAAGAATGGATATCTTTTATTTCGTCATGTTTTTCGTATCTAACATATTCCCACCTTCAAAACGTCTCTGTTTTTGTGCTTTTGTTAGAAAAACAGTTTGAATTTCAATCACCTAAAGATATAGATAAATCGTCACGCAAGTAAATCAGTAGTATCTGCTAAAGTATATTAAATTTTTCACTTAACACGTCAGGACGGAGAAATTGTATCAAGAATGGAAAACCAAGAATTACTCATTCATATTTACTTACAATTAAAAGCAAATGAATGTATATTGCATGCTGTATAACTATAAGGGATACATTTCAGAACGTTTTGATTTTTTCACGTGTTTGAAATGAATTTTAAATAATATTACATTATCAAGTGTAAGTTCTTGTACACTTTTACTAGACTTGACAGAAGTAGGTTCTATAAGAAAATTTGGATACATATTTTTTTTACATAGAAATTTTTTCTTATCATTTTAATCCAATACATAATAAAAATATTTCTGATATTAAGTTATCTATTCAAAGCCCACACAAGGCTTAAATGTATGTTTAACATTATCAATCAATCAATTAGTACAAACTATAAGTGATTTTTTTTTTCCAAAAACTTCTTATAAAAGTATCAAAATGGAAACAGAATCAGAAAAAAAGAAAAAAAAAAACTAATATCAGTATAAAACAATAAATAGGAAGACTATATTTTCATTACTTGTTTGGTTTGCAATTAAAATCTAAAAAGGAACTGGGAATGCTTTTAAAGATATTAATATAATCCGAGAAACATTGTTAGCACATGAAGCTCGTTAATTTAACATCTATTTATTTCATATCGACTGTAGTCTATAAAGTTTTGTGATCTGATCCTTTTGACATGACTGTCATCATAGTAATATAGGCTAATACTTGTCACACACTGATGCTTTTCGTTTTCGTTGTTGTTTTGTTGTTTGAAAGAAAATAATCTAAATTGATTTTAAAGTGTAATTAATTACTTGCAAAGCAAATACAAATTTAACATTCATTTTTATAAACAGATTATGGAAATTAAAAAAAAAATGAAAGAAACACACATATCACATTTTAACCCTCGGCAGAAGTCTTTCCAGATACTGCACAGTGATGAAAAAAAATGATCATTCATATATACAGGATATAAATAACGGATTCCAGATCAGTTCTATATTGTTTTTATTTCTTTTTTCACTTTTCAAAATAAAATTTGAGGCTACCTTTGCTTTGCTTTAATTTGCCCACATGTTGTATATACCTCAATGCCAATGGGCTTTTATGTTTGTTATCTCCATATTTTTCATTCAAATAAAAGAGAAAATATTTTTCAGCAATAAAGTACCGAGTACAGGTGTAAATTTGATGTCCACCACCTGCTGATAGTGTTCTTTTTATAAGGAAATTATAAATAAAAGGGACATTATACAACAAAGACAAATAGACCAAATATGTTCCCTAATAATTTATAGTGCATATGAACGATATGAAATTTATTTCTTCTGTGCATCCTATGACTATTTTCATAGTCAATAACAACATGTACAACATGTAACAACATGTACATATCTACATGTACTTAGAGCATGAAGCATTTTTGTAATTATACAGACAAATGAGTGCAGATATTTAAACGTTTTAATTTCCTAGGTCCATGTTGTACAGAATTTGTGTTTCTATAAAGTGACACTCAACAACTTAAATAAAGTTTACATTAACAAATCCATTAAGTTGAAGAGTTATATCAATTATGAAATAAAACCAGCTGTGAACCAATGTTTGAACGGGTGTTTTTTATTTGGAAGTGATTCGTGTATTTCAGATTTCTTGCTCAATAACGAGTAAAAGGAATTTAATCCATTTTATAGATCCCTGGCAAACAGTAAGATCTAATGTAAATGATTGATTAAATGAAAACAAACAAAAATATAAACCCATGTTCCATAAAATGGAACTGTTTAAAATCGTCAATTTTACACATTATCAGACGAATGCTTTTTCAATTAAAATGTACCTTAATTTTAAACTGCATAAATTAATGAATAGATAAATAAATAAAAGGAATACATATATAAATTGAATCTACTGCATAATAATTATATTTTTTCTAAATTGATAATTTTATTCTATTGATTGTTTATATTTTTCGTTTATTTGTACTACATATATATGTTTGTTGTTTAAGTGCAAAGTCAGTCCGTAGATTAATTGGTTCAATTATAAAAATTGGTCAACATTTCTTAATTGTATTCACTTTGTTTGTGAACGGTGATACATAAAAAGCACAGTAACCATAAACACATTCATTCATTCGGACATATTTGAGATTTTGTTTCAAAAAATATAGTTGGTCGAGCTATAAAGAATTATTTATGTCGGTCAAGATTTCGATTAATTAACCTATGTAAGAATGGTCGCACATTATCCAAATGTATACTCCTCACATTGATACTAGAATTGTCCACAAGTTGTGAAACAGTCATGGAAACCGGTTCTGGGGTATAATATGTACACGATTCTCGCACGTATTGGCTTCGGATTGGATTTTTTACTCGGAATATCTCGGGCATTATTACGGTTTTATCATCAATTAAATGGAAATCTTTCACAAAGGCACATTTAGCACCTGTTTAAATTAAATATCAGTACACTAGTATTACATAAACCGATAGCAATATTTAATACTTTGACAGTTGTAATTAATTAATAAATAATTGTCATTTCGTATTTATTTATCTATTTATCCAGCTTTTTAAAAACGAAATGCCGATATCATGAATGACTGTTTAATAAAATACATTTTTTTATATTAGTCATTCATTTTGATGTAATAATTTTACGAGTATATTTTAATAAATTTAACATAAATTCGATTTCTTACTGCAGGAATATGAACTCATTGATTTTAAATAATATTGATTATATTGTGTTTTAGATTATTTTTCTAGATTTTGATTTAGTAATAAAATTTGCCTATATACTCTACTGACGATTATTGATTTATTTTTAAAGATTTTTTTTTTAATCCTACGTAAGCATTATCAATTGGAGGGTAACAGGTAAAGAGGGGTGTGTGTTAAATCTGATGTCTTAATCTATTTTTATTCTCTTTTTACAAGAAGCTTATCAAATAAAATCAGAATACCCATCATGCTGTAAAATCCTTCATTTCGAAACCTGATTCAACGTATGTATATATGTGTACATTAATTACATAATAGTCGCGGCATTTGACTATACATTGTACATACAATGTAGTTCGATCTTTACACCAGCATTCAGGTATATTACAAGAGAACTGAAATAGATGAAACAAAAAGTATACGTGATTTAAAAAACAAATAATTTACAATTATTCATGATTTACGCCTCAATTTTTTTTTTTACATGATATTCATGAAAAGACTACCAAATCAGTTCTGTTTATTTGACTGTTTACGGCTAGAAATTCGGTTTTACAAATAAAAGATGAAATCCGCTGATTATAAGTTGTACCCATTAAATATTTATATATATATATATATATATATATATATATATATATATATATATATATATATATATATATATATATATATATATATATATATATAAAATATTAATATATATATAAATATTTATAAATATAAATTCAATGAAACAATACTAATACAATATGACATCCTGACCGATCGATAGCCATATTTAAAATAAAATGACTTCCGAATGAATCTTACACGATTCTTGCACGAAAGTCACACGTTTCTCACACGGTTATTACACGAAAGTCGCACGTTTCTCACACGCTCTTCGCACGCTCGCTACACGGTTTGCACGAAACGCTTTGGAGCTTACACGAAACGCTGCACGGTTTACACAAAACGCTACACGGTTTGCACGAAACGCTGCACGGTTTACAAGAAACGCTACACGGTTTTGCACGAAACGGAAAGCGCACGAAAGTCACACGCTTTTTGGGGTAGTAGCACGCCTCAGGATCTGTAGGTCTGCTAATAAAGAGAGGGGAGAAAAAAAAGAGAAAATCTGTTAACGCTAAAATGCTCATAATTTTTAATATCAATCTTATTTAATTTTTTTCTTAGCATTATAACAATCTGGTAAAGAATTTAAGTACAATGGATCTTCACTAGGGATGTCAAAATTGTCAATAATTGAAATACGAATATTCGATAGGAGTATTCGAATAAATTCAAATATTCGATTAAATAAGCACATCTTGCATAATGAAATACATATCTTTACTCTCCTGTCGAACAGTAAAAGTTTTATGCCATTACTTTTGAATAAAAACGCATTACAGAATTTTTTTGTTGAAAATTTAAATGATTCTTACATGTAGTATGTTATTTATTGATCGTCTTACTAAAATCTAAACTGATAACTTCTACAAATTCAAACCATGCAGAGCAATTATCTAACGGAGAAAAATTAAAATATTTTTTTTGTTGTTAATTAATTTCCTGATAATGATATTTATATAAACAATGGACCGATGTATTTACTGAAAAACTGATCCTTACAACAATATAAATTCTGACTGTAAGTACTGGACAGTATTTTACCACTCATTAATGATCAAATTAATTTATCAATTTAATAGATACTTTCTTAACACCTTTAAAGTAATCAAAGAGGAGTGCAATTTAATTTTGTACAAAATTTATTCAATTTCTTATAAAACTTGCCAGGTTTTTCTCCCTTTTTAAATAAATGGACACTTGAATCATGAATTCATATTCGAATATCATCTCATTGGATTAATACTCGAATATTCGTCGGCATCCCTAATCTTAACAATCAATAACTTTCAGGCATATGTACTTGTTTTGGAAATGAATTTTTAACGCATAATAATAATAACACAAGGTATCTTATTCTGAATTACACTCAGTACCATCCCCCTCAGAAATGTTCTCGTTTACAATTACAAATGAAATGCACAGGCAAACTTTTTATTACATTTGTCTTTTACGAAAACTTATCCAAAAAACCAAATATAGCATGGCAGTCTTTAATTTCATTATCTCCGTAGACGACCCTTGGGGTAGGATGGGGGCCAAAATGGCCAACAAAAGTTTTACATAGTTTTACATAAAATTCTTTTAAAAATTTTCTTCTCAAGAAAAGTAAAGCTACAGGTTGTATAATTGATCATATTTATATTGAAGCATCCTCAGATGTGTAGATTCAAGTTTGTTCAGATCATGACATCCGGGGGAAGAAGAGGGGCCAAAATGGCCAACCAAAGTATATACATATATGTAGGAAAATTCTTTTAAAAATCTTCTTCTCAAGAATAACATAGATAAAATTGATCATATTTATATGGAAGCATCCTCAGGTTGTGTAGATTCAAGTTTGTTCAAATTATTACCCCCGGGGTAGGGCGGGACCAAAATGGCCGACCAAAGTTTACATAAACATATACGAGGGGTGATCAAGAAGTTCGCGAACTAATTAAATAACTTCCATAAAAGAAATAATATTTGGTTTCAATGTTGATTATTATTTTAAATTAATCCTCTTCGATTTTAATGCACATCAACCATCTTTCTGCGCATGCACAAAACACTTAATATTGGCGGTCACGTGACCCCCTTTGTAGCGTCCTGTCACAAAAACTAAAATATTTTTCGGAGTTTTATATTTCTTTCTATGTTAGTTAATTTTTTTTATAACAAAACCAATTCATTTGTCAGAAATGGTTATATCTCGGCAACAGAATGGGTGGATAAGAATATCCTTTCCAAAAGTAAGCATGGCGACCATTAAAACACAAACCTTCTGTCCTGGGAGAGACGTTTATTCAAGGTGGATAGAAAATGGGTGCCTCCTTTTTATCATATCTTATATGTTTACAATCTAATGTAAACGATATCTTAGGTATTTAGTTATGATGTTATTGTTCACATATTTAACTATTTTTCAAAGTGTAAATTGGAGGTCTTTGATAGCAAATTGCTTAATTAAAAACACATACCTTTTCAAACTTGCTTTTACTGGGCACCATGACAAGTGTCATATTTAACCATATGTCTTCCTTCACTAAAACGATCAATTCAGTCATTGATTGAATTTATATGAAGGAATTCATCTTAATAAACTGTGTACAAATTATTACATGATATTGCATAGGGATTTCTAAGATATACAATAAAATGTACAGTCCTTTGTTGAACGAGTTCGACTGAGACAATCATTTTTCGTCATAAAAGACCTACATTGTGATGTAATTTTCACATTGTGACGTCCCAAACAAGGAGGAAAACTTTTATTAGCATATTCTTTTTGAATTCATATGTAGATCTTGTGTATGGCTATGTGTGTACTAACTTTTATTCTAATCTGAATTGTGACTTTGTAGATATAGAGATAGTTCACGAACTTTTTGATCACTCCTTGATCTTTAAAAATCATCTTTTCAAGAATAGGAAAACAATGACTGGTCATGGGATTACTTTTGGATTTAAAGTCTCCAATAACAAATCTATTTTTTCCTAGCCATAGTGCTCAGGTGAGCGATGTGGCCCATGGGCCTCTTGCTGTACATATATTTTCTATATGATTCATCATTTGATAAAATAACTCCTCTTGTACATTTAAGTTTGGAAATTTGTGTATTGCAGATCAGTTGTGCAAATATCAGATTGGCATGATACATTCATCTTTTTTTTTTTATTTTTATCTTTTATAAAGTTGTCAAAAAAGAGAGTTGAATTTAGTTTCTGTGTAATGCATGAACCCCAACTTTTAAACTATTTTCTTACGAAAAAAAAGCGTCCGATAGACATGACTTTATTGTATACGTTAAAAACGCAAGTCTTAAAGATTGAAGCTGATTACAATAAGATGCAAAATTTAGTAATTTTATTTTCTTTTGAGTAACGGTGTTGCTATGCCTATTTTTATATTTCAATACAAATTGGCACACACATTACATAATTCAGTATGTCGCCATGATTACTTAGAATAAAAAAAACTGTGAAATTCCTTTAAAATGTTACTCCTCATACAATTCTGAAATAGGTTGCCGGTCAATAGAAGGTGCAGTCTATTGACCGGTCAATAGATCACCAGTCAATAGTTCGGTTTGAAAAGATATGAAAAAATGAAACATATACAAAATAGATGAAAATATTAAATTTTTAATAAAACAACAAAATTCATTTGATTAGGTAATAAAATTAAACTATTGTTACCCCAGTAGTTGTTACCTGATTATTATCATTAGCACCTTCAAAGTTTGGCTCCTCTGCGTGTTAATCATCTATCGCATCGAGGTAAACAATGCAATCAAGCATGGTGATTGAGCTTGCAGAAATACCTGATTAGGATTACCGTTTCATCTAAGTAATTTTCTGTCGATGCATGCATTGTTTTGATGTGATTTAAATGAGTAATAACTATATTTCTTCTGATTGAAAATAGAAATAAAATAAATTTTAACATTGTACTACGTCCATGTGATAGCAACACGTACAGCTGAAAAGGTAACGAATGTTTACTGATATACGGGAGCACTAATGTGTTTCCGTGCTTGACTAACAAAGAAATTAAATACGGGTGTAAAACAAAATCACATTTATATATTTTACTGACGAGTGAATGCGCTAAAATTTATCTGCGCCAATGCATTCACACTTGTGTTTGCGTTATAATACGTATGCGCCAAATTTTCTCGTTTTTCAGTATCCTATTTAATTTAATAAAAATAAAGTATAATATTAAGGAAAATATTCTTAAAATTAATATAATTGCTGGACAAATCCTATGCTCTACCTCAATCGATAAAAATTTTATTAAACTTACACTGGACTGTGCATTTTTACCCTATTTTAACTTAAATCTGTACGAATAGTTACTAAACAATTGCAGTGTCGACATTTGTGCAGAGATATCTTAAATACTTGGAATATTCTGCTTCTCTTTGTACCCTGTTTCTATAAAACAACGTAAGGTATACCGTTGCGCCGAAGCGATTTTGTTGATGTTTCTTATA
The DNA here is from genome assembly GCF_032062105.1 of Saccostrea cuccullata. Lineage (NCBI taxonomy): Eukaryota > Metazoa > Mollusca > Bivalvia > Ostreida > Ostreidae > Saccostrea > Saccostrea cuccullata. The sequence goes on along the minus strand of NW_026939184.1, from coordinate 31,894 downwards.
AACGTGTGTAGTAAAGGTCGATGACGTCATAATATGACGTCATAATTTGTAATGGCAATCACACATCGCGGGTACCAATAATGTATTAGGAAACAAGTGTTAACATTTTCCTTGTGGTATGTATAGCAATTATGGTCTTAATTATTTTGCATAGAAACCTCCATACAGTACCGACCAGACCCAACCTGACACCAAAGCAGTCCCAGAAAGCAGTCCCCGGGACTGCTTTGGGACCGCTGTGGTGGGACTGCTGTGGGACTGCTCTGGGACCGCTGTGGGACTGCTCTGGGACCGCTATGGGACTGCTCTGGGACTGCTATGAAAAGCAGTCCCAGCAGTCCCAGCTGCCCCTGGGACTGCTTTCTGGGACTGCTTTGTTCACTCATGTGTGAGAAAGGTTCTGAGTGACATGATAGCTCCGCCCCCTTGTGTATTCTGAATTTGCAGGCTCCCTGTTGTTTTGTTTACTTGCAGGAGAGAGGAGTTTAAACTGTTTAATAAGCAAGGATTTCTTATAATCTTTTAATAACTTGAGATTACATGTATTATAGTTAATTTATAGTTTTAGGGACTGTATATTTACACATATGTAATATAGAATATTTTTAAAAATAAAGTTGTTAAATAAGGAAGTCAGGTGGAGATTTTTATTTCTAAAATACTTAAAACTTCAGGCTCATGAGAAAAAATATCTATGTGTAGATTTATTTTATTATTAAATCTTAAATTAAATACTCAAAATTTTCATTTGGCACTATTTAATAAATCATTACATTTAGATATAAGATATTTTAATTGAAAAAGCTACACATTTTACAAGCACCACGCTACGCTCAAACCCTCAAATAATATCTAACAATTTATTTTATGACATGAAATAAAATTATGCCACCATTCTTCCATAACATAAGCAATGTGAACAATTATACGGGAATTAAAAGATGAATTAGGTTTTATTTTATAAATAAGTTATTAAAAGAGTAAATAAAAAAAAAATAAACAGTTAAAAATACCGGGAATTGAGATTTATTTCTTTTTTGTTTTGCTTTTGTTTACCTGGCCGATAATGTGTATAGATAAAATGGTATACCAACACCTGCGGTTTCAATCGCCTTTGGGCAGAAAACCAATCAGGCATGTTATTTGGGTACACGTATCAGTGTTACACATCATTGAACATGCTGCTCAATCAATAATGAAATGTAATGCAAAAAAAAAGATAAATGAAATGTGTATAAATTCTTTCAAGATTAATTAAAGTTAAACATAATCTTAGGATTTTATACTGGTCACTAATACAATTTACAAATAAAACAAAATTTTTTTGAAATTAACATGTCCGTAAAGAATAATCAATACTGTTTAACATTACTTGGGAAAATTAGCAACGAATTTTTCAAGAGCACTAATACTTTTAAAAAAATGTCTTTAGAGTATCCCGATAGTATGGAAATCGGCCATGTTCTATAATGATTAGATCTATTTAAAGCTAATTCTGGTGAAATATAATTAATTCAATTTTAATTTTCTGTATAGAAAACAAATATGGGAGCCAGTATCAATCACAAAAAAAGCCCAAGATAATTGTGATTAAATATTCATGTTCAATGTAATTCATTTATGTAGGTGTGTAAGCTTTCTTCCTTCAATAAATATTATTTCAATTTTTTTCAAATCTATGCGGGTACTGCCCATACATGTAAATGACCTTCGCATTGTAAGGATTCCTGGCATACTGCACAGAAAAAAATTAAGCTCCCTTTTATAGTTCCATTGTTTATTGGAAATCTCATTTCTGAGTAAGCACCGCCCATTAAATTAATAAAACCCGCCCACTGGGACTGCTGGGACTGCTTTCTGGGACTGCTGGGACTGCTTTCTGGGACCGCTGGGACTGCTGGGACTGCTGGGACCGCTATGGGACTGCTGTGGGACTGCTCTGGGACTGCTGTGGGACTGCTCTGGGACCGCTGCGGGAGTGCTTTAGCAGTCCCAGAAAGCAGTCCCCGGGACTGCTCTGGGACTGCTTTGTGTCAGGTTGGGTCTGGTCGGTACTGTAGGTAGCCTTAACTCACTTGCGTAGTGTTGCTTGCCTTAATATGATCATATGTTATGTGTTAAATATACTTTCTACACCTCAAAATTCAGGCGAGAAAAATATTCCAGAGGAAAGGTGCGAAAATTTACTCGTACTGTTTGTCGAGAAATATTGTGTATAAAGGCCCACCTTTCATAATTCTAAGACATTTTTTTATATACAAGTATACACAAGTAATTTAAGAGCAGTGGCCTCAATAGTGTAATGGTTAGTGCCTTGGGAATAACAGAAACAAAAAGTGCATTCGATTTTCATGCTGGCGATCCGGGTTCAACCCCCATTGTGTCCTTTTTTTAAAATATTTTTTTCAGCTCGACTTAACGGGGTGTTTTTTTCGGAATTGGGCGGAGGACCGATCGTTGCTCGCAAAGAGATCGTCTCCTGTTATATCATTTTTTCTAAAAAAATAAAATTGATCCAAAGTTGATTACTGCTATCAAAACATCTTGTTATCCAGATAGTCCTGTGATTTTTTTAATAATATTTAAAACGTCACCTTTAAGCACTTTTAATTATGGTTTGTCTATATTTTGCCTTTATCTATTAAATTATATTATTAGAAAGAATGTTGTAAGTTGTAAATAAAGTGAGAGTTCAGACACAAGTTATGATTATGGTGACAATGCAGAACTACATGTAAATTCTTTATCATCTGCGTTAGAAAACTATCCCAGTCTGATTTCTCATGCAAGATTAATGGTTTTCTTAATTTTTCCTTGTCTATTGAAATTAAAAAAAATATACTCTTATGTTTATAAAATTCCCCGATCAAAATAATAAACAGAAAGTAGCTTCTACCTTCTTAATGAAAAGGAAATGTCAAAATGTATATCTTGATACGACTAACCGGTTAATCGGTCGGAACGTTTTGCGTAACCGATTAGCAATTCTGCAATCGATTGCCATTCTTAGTTTTTACCCATGGTAAATCTTCACACTTTATCGTTCAAGTTAATCATACTATATAGGGAAAATTTGCATATCTCAAATGAATTTTCGTGAAATGCGAAATTAAACATGTACTATGCATTTTCCAAATCAAATTTGATCAAAAAATGCATTTTAGAAATACAAATCATATGTATCCAGGCTTTTGAAGAAATTGAACAATTTTTATACATATAAGGTACATGTACTCAAGTTTCTCCTTTTAACTTTGTTCATGCTACAATACACAGTGTATGAAGACTTTCCTATCATTGCAAAACACCACAAAGAACTTCTTATTTCATTTCATGTTAATAAACATTGGTTTCAATGGTTAGAGATTTAAACGAACCTCAGTTTCTTTAAACATGTAATTTTAAAATACTTTGATGGAGTAAAAAGTTCGACTTTTTGTAAAACCTTTCTGAGAACTTCAAAGAACCTTGAAGTTCATTGAGAGGCATAAATAAAAATTGTTGCATAAAGAGAACTCATTTCCAAGCTTCCTTTTGATACATTTTGAATTAAATTATAAATTAAAGAGTTATCCTTCCTGGCTGAGGATCGGAGTACCTTAAGTGATCAACATTACTTTCAAAGAGTGGATGCGCGTCATTCAATTGGGAAGCAGGAAATATTGCGCAATGAAAACTCTAGTCAGCTCCCTTAAGCTGGAATGCCTTTTCAAATATAATGTTATAATGTAATCTATAATTAGGTCTTAATTGGCATACGAAACTGAAACTACTTAAGGGACTCCAGAAAAGTTCATCCTCAAAACATTAAATGAGCGTTTTTTTTTTTGTATTGAGCTTTCCTGAAGTGTGTATTTTTAGTTTTTTTTATGTGCTTTAGATAAAGATATTTTTTTGTGTTCTTGCTTACAAATAGCAGGGATTTATCAAATCACACTCCCGCATATACGCAGGGCAAGTAGCATTGATAACACATTACCATGGTCACAGATATATTGACATCTCCATTTTATTTCTTTATAAACGTCAGTTTTGCATGTCCCTTACCAAGTAAAGACAGCGTCTTATAAGGACTGTGTTTTGAACTCTTTCATTAATATATAATTTTTGTATTGTTTTAACGCGTGACATTTCCCCCAGTATCTTTGGGGCGCTATAAGAACAAATTTACTTTGAAAAGAGAGTCTCTTTTGGATTACACAGCTCAAGTATTGTATATCTAAATTGTTCCGTCCACACATGTCATGAGATTCTTGTTCTAAGTTTGAAAAACGTACATGTACAAACCTTGTAAATTTTATTGTAGCCTGTTCATTTTGGATTTTGAATGGCTCGGCGAGTCTTTCCCTGTGTCATTTTTTTATTTAATATTTTAAACGCCTTTCCCTTACAGTAGCACCTATTAATTTAAAGAATAGATGCATTTATTTTATGAGGAAAACTTTGTTGATGCTATTTGAGTTTGGTTAGCTTAAATATAGATAAGATCGGGTTCGGGATATCTTAAATGCCCCTTCTTTGCCCTGGATCCTAAAACGAAAAGTACACGAATTTTGTAGCAGACAGAATTTTCAAAAAGTATGCTTTTATTCATGATTGTTTCTTAAATAATTTCATGAAATAGTATAGACAAATATCTAATTTGATGATTAGATGCATGGATCGATTATTCTCTTTCGAAAAAATGCGAGATCAGCGTGGATTGCAATTTTCCATGTCGTCATACATGTGGCCTAATTGTGTTAAAACAAGGCTACGTTTTAGTTTTATAACAAAACATAAATCAGATTGAGGAATATTTTTTGTAATTATATACTTTAAAATTTAAACCGTGCAAAAAAAGGGGGGGGGGGCTTATTAGCAGTAAAAGTAACTAAAACATTAGAATCGATGTCTATCAATTCTCGCAGCCTTATTCAATTGAACATTCTCAATTTATACAATAAGGGAATTTTTAAGTGCATTTTGCAATAGATTGCATTAATAAAAAAAACAAGGGGGGGGGGGGTCAGAAGCAAAGTCATATCATTTCCACCTTTGAGGATTAGCAGGGAATATTCAAACATTGTAAGTTGTAAGGCATAAGTTATATTAATGTGGCTAAAATAGTGCACTCCACATTAAACAACACAACCAACAAGACAAGCCAATGCTTTATTTCAAACCTCAGAATTGATGTACTCTTGAAATTAAATTCAGAGATTCTCAAGTGTGTAATTGCCCCTTTGTTCCTTTCGGCAATTGCATAAATTTTATCAAATTCATTGGCAATCAAAGGTAGCTCACTTACTCATTTAGAGCCATGATAATTATTTTCTATTGTGTAATTTGTCATACAATGAATTTGATTGATTGATTGATTTTGTGTTGTTTAACGCCGAGTCGGCAATTTTTCAGCCATATTTCGGCGGATACAATGAATTTGACAGTACAATCTGACTTAAGGGTATTCGCTTTAGCATTTTAGGGACATGGATTTATCCCCTGTTATTGATGCACCCCATATTATTCCTGCTCATGCATTCTTCAGTTCTAAGGCTATAACCAATAGGAATAAAGAAATTGATAATTTTATTTATCTGGGTTTGGGGAAAATTAATTGGGTTAGACTTGTTAATTAAGGAAAATGAAAAATCATTGCTCAATTTAATCTTCTCTATGCTATAACTAGTTGTTTAAATTAGACATTCTCTTCTTTTAGCTATGGCAGGTATTTTGAGTTTGTAGGTGTGATGTGACCCAGAAAATAGTAACGGAATGTCTGATTCATGCAATATCAATAATTCCTTCTCAACTACTGACAATGTTAACTAAATATGATTTTGAATAAAAAGGATTTGCTTCAAATTCACCAAATATACCGGTAAAATTATTTTGGCTTGATACTTGTGTTTACGCAAAATTTTGTCTGCCTTTTTACACATATATGAATTTTAAGTTTAACAGTGGATTGCCTGTTTTTAGCCGCAAAAACTCTTTAAGTAGTTTTACCGAAAATTATTCATTTCCATATAAGCCATTCTTGATAATTTTATTTTATTTGGTTAGAGAATAAAGTTCATCAGATGAGAATACTAAAACATCAGGATTTAAAATATTACTGATAAACTTTGGACATTCAAATTCATAACACACAGATGGGGAAAGACATGCAATTCATCCAATATTTGGGGAATAAAAAGAAATTTTATTGTAGTTAGACAATTTGTGTCTGACTCTAAGGTTCAAAATAATAAATTCTTTAGGAAAAGTATAAATTGGATAGGTTTTTCAGTAGAAGAGTGTATTATACACCTACTAGGGGAAGCTGCATGCGAGGCCATCATGACATAGGAAATAACAGATTTGGGAGTATCTATTCACTTAAGATTCATTATTGCAAGATTCAGTGTACTAAGGTTATCAAGTCAAGTACACAAAAATAGTCAATTATTGATAAACATATTGATAAACAAAAAGGCAATTATGTAAAGGACTTCAACTTTTGAATTGATTTTATTACCACATTAGCTCCATCTGTTTCAATATACAAAGATTTGAGCAATTGATGTGATGTAACTCACAAGGGTAATTTTCTTTGGTCTTAATTTAGTATTAAATCAAACATCTAAACTTGATAAACATGAAATAAGCTTATGGATTTCATAGAGTAAATTTGATTTTATTGTTTATCCGATATTCAGTAAAACAGTGGAACCCCCTACTTATAAGATTCAGGGGTAGAAACATTCTAAATTTAATTCACAAACAGCTTTAGTCATGGAAAAATTGTAGTAAATACAAAGCTATTGTTATTAATGGATTATACATTATAGCATTTGTCAAAATTTTCCACTAATTATATTAGATACATGCCAGGTAAGCATTTAATTCATTCATTTCTGATCACATTTTCAATTTTGGGTGAATAAAAAAAAGTTTTTAATTTTTTTTTCTCCATACCTGTAGGAAAGTGATGTACAGTACTGTTTGTAATTTAGGAATAATTCACTGTCAGTCAGGGTCAACACAATAATTCCTATTTATTTCTTAACTACAGGGATTATAAATCAAAATACACTTTTAATCATTATTCTTGCAAGCCAGTCTGATAGGGGGAAGGGGTTTTTGCTCTGTGTGTGAGCCATTTATTAGTAACACTTGTCCGGTTTCTATCATAGTTCTAGCAAGTGAAGTTACACTATTTTTCTAATATGTATAGATCTGTAATTGTCATTAGAAGTGAAGGTAAAACAGTTCTATATTCCTGGTACATTAAATGAAGTAGCTGTAAATATCCAGTTTATGATGTATAGGCGCACAGCTCAGTTTTACAAATTAGTTCGGTGAAAAAGCAATGAATGGAATAGAGGTAAGAACTGATGTCATGATAATAAAATTAAGATATGATGAGAAGGTTCATTTTTTGTTTTTATTTTATGAACATTAAAAATATAGCATATCAAGTATCATATTGAAGTACAATTTCAAGATCCCATTTGGAGTCATTGTAGGGAGTAAAACATTGAATGCTGCAACACCTTGTGTTACTTGTGAGTACTAAAAGCCTGGAGAGTTAATTTGCAGGTAGAATCTAACCTATTATAAGACAATTAACGTGATTTTTTCCATAGATAATCTTACACTGTTAGTTAAATAGGTTTAGTTTAGGTTTAGAACAATGTTGCTTAAACCAGGCAGAATAAATACAAACATGCAGCTGTTGAAATAGGGCAGATCAAGATCAGCCATTTTTATTTTGGGACAATATTTTGTCTGCATATAAATGTTTCCTAACATTTTGGTACAGGTAATTTTTTATGTTAAGTATATAAACAATTTTGCTATAAAATAATCCAATGTAAGCTAACACAAAAACTTATGCTTAATTTCTCATAACTTTTCATATTTAAAACATCAATTGAAGCACATTGCATATTTTCAGTCAATTTATTATACAGACGTATTCAACTAAGAGGGATGGGGGGGTCTAGAGTTATTTTCTGGGGGGTTATTTAAGTATCCCAAGTAAATGGGTTAAATTTAGGGCAGTTGGTCTTGGGTCAGTTGAATGCGGCTTTCCCATTTTATGGGGTGACCGAAACCTATGGATTCCAAAGGTTTCGGCCATGTGGCGTTTGCACCGAGCCATTCAACTGATGCTATAATTCATTGTGCTGTTGCTGCTTAAAACAAACTCATTTACTGTGAAAATGAGTGCTGCTTTCAACAAATGAATGAATTGGTCTGTTTTGCTTGCTTGAAACCAACTTAGTTGCAAAATGTCTACTGCTTCCAACAAATTTCATGCAGATTGCTTTTCTTGCTAAAATATCTTTAGTAACGTTCGCGGTTTGATAACTTGGAATGATAACTACATACATGTAAACTTGTAAAGTTTATTTAAAATACATATAATTAAAATTTAATTGTAAGGTTAATTACCGTTTGCGGTGTACCTGGAACGGACATTACTATGCTTATTATAAGTACATGTAATATTATGCTTTCATTTTGCTTGCTGCTGCTGCTGCTTGTAATTTGGGGTCGCCCTTTACGCTAGGCGACCCCTTGCTGCTTTTAAATATGCCACGACCAACAATCGCCAATATCAAAATAAACATGTATAAAGTCATTTTTTATTTTATTTTCCTCTATATAAATAATCAATAAAACGCAATAGTATAACCTCTATTGTTATTACTCTATGTGTACATAATACCATAAAGCTGTCTATTTTCCCGTGAAGAGACTATTTCCCTCAACAGAGGACACTCACTGAAAAAAATCAGGATTTTTTTTTTATATTGACCTGAGCACTTAGATGTACTTGTACAATTGAAATATATATAGAAAGCCATATTCACATAGACTTAAATAATTTGAGAATATTTGATATAATATATAATGATTGAATCAGTCATTCAACATTAAATATTTGCACCTATATTTTTTTTCCAAATTTAAGCGGTTTTTAAAGAACTACGATAAAATGCAGATTTAAGGGCACTGAGTTTTTATTTAAGCACAACATTTTTGGCAATTTTTATCATCTGGTTTAATTAGAGCATATTTCGATGATCAGAATTGATCATTTAAACTTTTGATTAATAACTTCATATAAATGTTATTAATAAAACTAACGCCTTTTTGTCAGTGTATTGATAACGCTGATATATATATATTTTTTTTCATTTTGGTTTTTTCTTTCAGTATGAGTAATGTAATAAATACTACATTGCAAACTCCACCGGGCGATCCATAAAAGTCGTTCTGACTGTTCATGATGCAATTGGCGACAAAAGTACAACAGCATTAATCCCTCCCGAGGATTATGTCAATATTCCAACCAATGGCACTTCTCCTACAATTTTAGTTTCTCTACAGAGTAAACAGGGGGTATACAACAAACCCGCCACTGCCCATGTAGACCGATCCACCAGAAGTTTTATTGTAATGGAAAAACATTCCGGTAAGGTGAGAATTGTTGCTGCAAAGAAGGGAACCATATGGGACGAAAAAAACAGACCACGAAATCAATATGATGACGACGATGAATACTTCGACGACGATGGCGACGAGGTTTCTTTCGACTCAGATTAAACGTCGAAGATTTTATAGCTTTAAAGCAGCTGGACATGCTAATGTTAGAATAGATGATATTTTAAAAAATGTCCTGTTGTCATCTAAACACAAACATTTTATAGAAAAATATTGCTTTGAGAGAATCTTTTTTTAAACAAATATAATTTTAAAATGATATGAATAAAATGTATGCTTCAACTGTTTTTTTTGTCAGTTATATTGCCGTATATTATGAAACAGTAAACTCTGAAATATTCATATAGATGTACACAAGATGTTATCAATATCCTTTCTTTATATTTATGCACCCATAAACGAAATTTCGGGATATTTACTTTGTGTTGTGTCCGTCCGTCTGTCTGTTTCTCTAGCTGTCTGTCTGTCTGTTTGTCGGCAAAAATGTCAACCTTGCACATAACTTTTGATTTAGTGGAGCTATGACTTTTTTATGCATGTTTATTCCTTGTGACGAGACCTTTTCTTGGGTAACACTGAATTTGTCCTTGACCTTGGAGTTTGACCCACGTTTACACAAAAATTAAAATAAATCACTATTGTAACGTATTCTTCATTCTGAAGCAACATATAGAAAATTAATTGAAGACAATTTCTTTTTATACTTCGCATATACGAGGGCTGTTCAATAAATAATTTACTCATTGTAACGTGCAACGCGGTCGAACTTGGGTGTGTGGTGATAAGTTATGTATCACCGAGGCGTTACACTTGGGTTCGTTAACCTGTTAACTCAGGTTTTTGTTGACCAATACGATTATAAAATCAAATATATACAAATTATAATACAATGGGTTTCTTCTTGATTGGACAACCACTAACTGTTGTCGACGGGTGTCTCCCGCAATGAATTTCACTAGTCCTGCCACTCCACTAGTACTGCTGCATCTTGGCACTTCCCCTACCTCTAATTGTGGTATGCCACCTCTCTCTACAACCAAGTGACTGCCTTATTCAGGTCTTACATCCATTGGTGTACGGTGAAACACTTAGCTGTTCATCCCCTGCATCCGTCTGCCTTATTCAGGTCTTACGACCGTATGCAAGAGAAGAAACAAACTAATGTTTATCCACTCCGTCACCAGAGAGGTCCCCTGAGTTTCCGTAACACAACATGTATTACCTCAGTGCAGCCTCCGTACACAGGCAGTTTCATACTACTTGTATGATCTGAGAATTAATATTTTTAGTGTTTAAGAATTTTAATAAAAACGTAAGTCTAACGTTAAAACGAAACTAAATCACAAAACCAATTTCCGTTTCATTACCCTCCCCTCAAGATTATATGCGTCCCGCATATGATTAATTATTAACATTTTACATATTTACAAAACTTTGCAATGCCTGAAAATTTGTTACATCTCCCTAGGCATCTATGACCAGAGTTTCTAACATATCACCAGGTGTCGGTGTGTAGGCCTAATTGGTTAGTCGTCTAATGACCTGACCTAACTCTCGTATGGACTCAGATGCTCTTTGCCTTCGTTCTTTTAGCTGAACACGAAACAGATCTGTTTGGTTAGGAGGGGAGAACCTCTCCTCAAGGGATCTGACCAGTGTCTTATAGTGCTGACCAGTATCGCTTGGCAAGTCACCTAACACTGACTGAGCTTGGCCACGCAGTGATACAGCTAGGTAAAGACCCTTCTTATCTTCCGTCCAGCCGTTATCAACAGCACAGGCCTCAAAATGTGATTTGTAGTCAAGCCAGGAACTGGTTCCGTCATATGCGGCTGGCTTGATTATATGGCCTGTCTTGGCATTGTCCGTCCCTATTGACTGTCTCCGTGGTTTTGGCATGTCAAACAGATGGCCCGTCACAACGTCATCAACCCCAGCATTTGGTGTGTAGCTTGGTTTGCCTTCGCCTGGAAATCTAACTTTAGGCCGTGCGCCGTACTCGTCAAATGACACATCTCCTGACATACCGGCCGGTTGATAAGCAGTATTGTGTGTCGTATATCCAGACTCTTGGCTTGCCGCATTTGTCTGACCATCGTTGTTGGTTGGCGTTCTCATCCTTTCCAAGATATTCTTCATCCGCTCGATAGTTTCTGACACATTCTTAGATGAATCCATGGTCAACAAAATCCCGACGCTTGCCACCAAATAATGTAACGTGCAACGCGGTCGAACTTGGGTGTGTGGTGATAAGTTATGTATCACCGAGGCGTTACACTTGGGTTCGTTAACCTGTTAACTCAGGTTTTTGTTGACCAATACGATTATAAAATCAAATATATACAAATTATAATACAATGGGTTTCTTCTTGATTGGACAACCACTAACTGTGGTCGACGGGTGTCTCCCGCAATGAATTTCACTAGTCCTGCCACTCCACTAGTACTGCTGCATCATGGCACTTCCCCCACCTCTAATTGTGGTATGCCACCTCTCTCTACAACCAAGTGACTGCCTTATTCAGGTCTTACATCCATTGGTGTACTGTGAAACACTTAGCTGTTCATCCCCTGCATCCGTCAGCCTTATTCAGGTCTTACAACCGTATGCAAGAGAAGAGACAAACTAATGTTTATCCACTCCGTCACCAGAGAGGTCCTCTGAGTTTCCGTAACACAACATGTATCACCTCAGTGCAGCCACACAGGCAGTTTCATACTACTTGTATGATCTGAGAATTAATATTTTCAGTGTTTAAGAATTTAAATAAAAACGTAAGTCTAACGTTAAAACGAAGCTAAATCACAAAACCAATTTCCGTTTCATTATTAATCTCTTTTAATTACAACACAATGTCCGTAACCTTTTTTTTCCAATTTCTGATTGATTGTAGAACATATTTTTGGGTATACTGGAAAATGGCAGCCAATGATTTCCTGGACTTGTATCTTCCTTATCAAAGGTGATTTTTTTTTCAAGTTTGGAAATAGAAATAAGTCAAAAGGTTAAAGATCTGGCGAATATTGTTCTTGTGAAAAAATATCAACTATCTGTGTATCCCGGAAACCCCTTTACTCTTCAGGGCATGCAGGTTTGGACGCTGTCATGAAGAAATTTAATGTAGTGGATTCCTGATTCTGGGTCATTCCTCTAATAAACCTTTCGATTTTTTTGCAAAAAAATGCTTTCTAGCCTCATCCAGAAATTAAACTGTCTCCCCGAATATGAATTTGAACAACAATACCACTAATATTTAAGAACATTGCATATAAATCTGTCTTTGTGCTTTTGCAATTCTTTGCTCTCGCCAGACCTTCCCTGTTTTTGTCAAATACATCTTATGGTTAATTTTGTTTTAAGGATTTCAAGCAATATATTTAAGTTCCATTATCTGTTTGAATATAAAACAAACGTGGATAGCTACAATTACTGATATTTTAAAAATTCGTTAAGACTATCGTACGTGCTGTCGTTTTCACTCATGTTTCAAAATATGAGGTAATTTTTGAGTACCAAGCTTTCTTACCATCAAATGTTTCTTAAAAACATTGTAAACTACCCCCGAAATGATATCTACCAAATTTGCTATGTGACTTAAAGTCAATCATACATCATCAAATATTATTTTTTTTGAAATTTAGCGAACTGTACATAAGTTGTTATAATTTTTTGTTGGCAAGGACTGTACCAATTATTGATGCACATTATATAATTTTTTTTATCATTGAAATCCACCTGCTCATTTGTCTTTAACACTGGCATTATTTCCCGTAAATGTAACATAATACTGTTAATATTTCTTTTGGATTTTTAACAAGTTTTACAGCAGCCTTAATGAGGCTTTTATTTTCACTCTACGAGGGCAGTTCAAAAATTACTCGGAGTGTGTTTTTATTTACTCTTACAGAGGTCATATAGTTATGAAATTTCATATAAATATGTATGTTAAAGGATTTAATAAATTTTAGTAAAAATTTCTGTACTTTGATTTTTTTTTTACTAAAATTATCAGCATGTTGGTATCGCTGATGGAGCGGTACGGAGCACGACAAAAAAATTGAAGCACAAGCATGCGGAATCCAAAATTTAACTTTTATATTTTCTATAATTCGTGATATTTTTCGACAATTTTCTCTAATGTATCTTAAGTTTGTTTCATTAATTTGTATTTAGATTTCTGACATGATATTTGAAGTACTAACGGAAATATAGTGATTTTTGTCTGATGCAATTCCCATGAAAACCACTGTGAAAATGACGTCACCTGAATTAACGGCGCACCACACTTTTGTTAAATTATGTGTAATGCTTGAGATATCGCATACATAGATCCAAAATATACATAATAAAACATGTAGTAAACTAGGGTATTCATAACATTCGACAAAAATAGCAAATTGAAATTTTAGACCGTTAGACCTCTGTAAAAGGGCTATACGGGGGGGGGGGGGGCGGGAAGAAGATTATCGACGAAAACTTTATCCAGACTGTAAAGAACGTGATTGAGAGTCACTAATATCACGCTATATCTCATAAATACCAGGAATTTTTGGTTTTTAAACAAAAAATGAATATTCTTTACTTGTTGAATGGATTTTCAGCTTGACAATAAATGGTGTTAGGATGTTTAGTAGATAAGATAACTCAAACTGTACAGGTACTCTTGAAAAAAGTTAAGAAAATGAAAGCTGTATCACATATTTTTTTATAATGCCTGTGAAGACAGGCAGATATTATATGACATCTTTAATGAATTTATAACAGTTTATGTGACCACTTTTCATCACATAGTTTCATTATGAGAAGCTGGGAAACAAGGGCTATTCGAGACACTGCATTATAAATGAATGGTATAGAATTTGTAAATTACGAGGGCCTTTCAAAACTTACGCGGAATTTTTGCACAGAAAAAAATATTTTACGACATAATCGTGCAAAATGTCACACATAATATAAAAGAATCTTTACTTCAATGGTCTTCAAAATTTCATTCGTTTCGTTCGGTTTCTTTTTCTCTATTATTAAGTCTTCCGTTCACAACGGAAGACTTATAATGTTTGTATTGTTTCTTTTTATTAAGGTCTTCCGACTTCCTTCGGAAGACCTTATTGTTATTCGTCTGTCTTTTATTAAGGTCTTCCGACTTCCTTCGGAAGACCTTATTGTTATTCGTCTGTTTTTTTTTTTTATTATTATTAAGGTCTTCCGACTTCCTTCGGAAGACCTTACTGTTTTTCTTATGTTTCCTATTATTATTATTTTTCCCTTTTCATAGTACACGTGATTTCTCCGAAACTACTGAACCGATTTCAAAGATTTTTTCAGGAATGATGCATTGTTGTAATATCTCCAGACATTTTTTTCATTTTTTTGAAAATCACTTCCGGTCGCATTTTTTGTCCGATTTTCTTTTTTTAAGTTGTCATTTTGTCCAAGCATCTTCTTGTAAACCACTCAAGATTGAATCATGATATTTTCAGGGATTATAAAACATCTTATTGAGTTATGCATGACGTCTTTTAATTTCGCATCCGTCACTTCCGGTCGACACAGGAAGGGATGTTTAATTTTAAGATTTTTTGAAAAATTTAACGGGATTGATTAAAGGCAAATAGAACATATATTTTTATTTACAATCCTCAACAAAAAGCATCCATCAGAAGTACTTCCGGTAAAAACCGGAAGTAGTCGAAAATTCAAAGTTTTTCCTTTGAATCAAAATGAATCAAATAAAACGATTGAATTTGAGTTTTTCAATTTTTTTCTGACTTGCTGACTGTGATGTCAGCCGGAAATAATGCCGGAATTGTCAAAAGTCGTCAAATGACGTCACTTCCGGTCAAAACGCGTAATTACTTTTGCACCGAGAATAGTTTGGCAAGAAATATATACAACAAAAGTTGTGCGTTATTATGAGAGCTTTCATATAAGATTAAGGAAAAGGGGCTGGCCCCTATAATTAGGCAAGGGGTAAATAGATCATAAACTTTTTTTTTCTGAGAGCTAAAAATATTAATTTTTTAATGGTAACAGTTATACTATGAAAAATTTTATCTGAAATCATTTCGAATTGATGAAAAACCCTGTCATTTGGTATAAAGATAAACAAACTCCAAACTATATTTGTTTTTTATAAAACAAATATGTGGGAAACCTTACATGGACAAGTTGTCTAGCTACTGTAGCCAGCCAAGCCTTTACTGTGCCACTAACGCACAGTTTTAGCAGGGACCTATATACTAACATAGGTCCCTGGTTTTAGTTGATGCATCAGTAAGATATAGTGTTGATTCGGTGTTTCTCTGTTTTCTTTTTATGCAAGTAATTTAAAATGTGATGTATGTACACAACAAAAGGTGAAATCAAAATGGGTTTTTCTGCATTTGTATAGGTGTAAACAAAGCGCGGCATTGTGGGAAACTGGAAGGTACTAAAGACTTGATATGCTAAAATCCTGATTTGACCTGATTAAAAATTGTCAGTAATATTCCAAACAAATGAATTTTTGCATAGCATAATGCATCGTAGTATAAGTCATTTTAAGTACTAAATATTATCATTTAATTTAAAATAAAAACATCGGGTAATTTCAGGTCTTTAGTACATCCGGGTTTCAGTGTGTCCCATCGAAATCGGCAAATCGGACACATGTTGATCATGTTTACAAAGTGAAGTTGAGGATTTTCTCACCATACAAGCCGTATGTAAACATGCACGGACATTTTATCTGCAGC
Organism: Saccostrea cuccullata; assembly: GCF_032062105.1. Classification (NCBI taxonomy): domain Eukaryota; kingdom Metazoa; phylum Mollusca; class Bivalvia; order Ostreida; family Ostreidae; genus Saccostrea; species Saccostrea cuccullata. The sequence goes on along the minus strand of NW_026939184.1, from coordinate 15,679 downwards.
TCAAAGTACTTTATCAATCCTCTGGAGCATTATTCTAAGCAAAATTATCCGATTTATATATTCTTGTGTGAATTGTTTACGAGGAAATTCCGACTGTCACAGTAATAAACAAGGATGAACACTCTTGACTCTGTTTCGGATTCCCCAGTGATAATTGTATCGAATGATTAAAGAGCTGACGGTTACATTTTAATTTATGATTGGCGTGGACCATGGGAATGAATTCGAAGGTAAGATTTTTGTTTACCTAAAATTTACATTATATTACTGTACTATGGCAGCTTAGAGCATTTATCAGCTGTCGATATTTTTAGAAATACACACACTCAGCGATATATTAACTGTTTTACAGTTCAGACGCTCTCAGTTAGCCTTTTAAAATCCCCACAGCTTTAAATTTTATTTAAGAAATAAATAACAAGTTTATAAACTTCAATGGGAATTGAAGTGGGTCAGTCACGTGATCAAATCCTGTGAAGGCCAAAGGCCTCCTCAGAAGATTTGATCACGTACCGACCCACTTCAATTCCCATTGAAGTTTATAAACTTGTTATTTATTACTTATATATATACATTTGAGACAGACAATTGAATATTTCGAATTTAATTATTGCACTAACCGTCCGTCGTACATTTTGAAAAATGACGCAAGGTGTAAATCGGCTTGCATGGCGGTTACGCTTCGAATTCATTAGGCTAAGGAATCTATTTCGAAGGGAATAATTTGTGAAAGGCCACTTTTGATCAGTAATAGTGAACAGATTGTTGTCTGGGAATAGTTTTATGTGAAAATTGATAATCGATGCTGAAAAGACACAAGAAACACGTCCGAAGTGTGATGATAAAAAGTTGGAGGAATTTCGGTCGCCGGAAAGAGATGGATGGATCCAGAGACGTATATGTCTCTGATGGATCCGATGGATTGAGACACTTGTCCGAGCCAGTTAATTTGCAATTTGATCAAAAACATTCTACGATTTCAGTAACTAAAGGCATACTTATCCTAAAACACTGATAAACACGGAGACACTGGCGACAGCTTTACATTGAACTACGAAAACGCCGAGGTGTTTGGCAGCTGTTCATGGTATGATTGCAATGATAATTTCCAACAGATTTACACATTTATCGTGAGTAGAATTTAAAGATAAAATAATAGTTTATCATGAAAATTTAACGAAAGGTCTACCCAAAATGGCAAAAATAAGGATGAACGTTAGAGACTGTGCAGCTGACAAAAGTGAAAAAAAATGTAAACAAATGCTAGTTTTCTCTATGTATACACAGGTTGAATTGATAGCCAACAAACTGTATGAAATACTTGTTTACATTGTAAATAAAATAATTATCATTTTACTTACTTATTTTGTTCATTTTTATACATGAAAAGCAAGTAGAGCAGGTCATATAATAACTGAGGTACCGGTAGATATTATTGCGCCGTGTGATTAGGTCACGTATTGACCTCTGACCTCCGACAAACTTCATACAGAATTGAAGATATTTTCTCTCTGCATGTTTATATAATGGAGAGATACCACAAATGTATATATTTAAATATGTGTGAGCATGTAATTTCAACAAGACTTGCTTTCAACATGTTCAAAACAAAATGTTTTTCAACTAATAATATGTTGACGGGTGTGATGTTAGGGTACGATAAGCATGGTAAGGGCAGATACTTATTCACTTTTAATTTAGATCAGGCTTGTCAAACCGCACTAGACATTTGGTGCATCGATGCATGTTCACATGGACTGAGTTCAATTCAAATTATTTTAATTCGAATTAATTTACTGCGCATTAAATTACTTTGCATTAGCTCCTTGTGAACACTAACATGACTAAGGTAAGCTAATTCCAATTAAATTTTGAGGCATGTGAAATGGCAAAATTAAGTCAAATGCTACATGTTGGTGGTCAGCTTTAAGTACTTGTGCTATTTTTGAGTGAAAAACTAAGGAAAATATAGTGTTAATCACTAAAATGTGAAAACAGATAATGTGACATTATGTCAAATACATCTGTTTATGCCTAAGGTGACATGATTTGTAAATGATGTCATAAAAGCCTAACTGAAGCCTGCATGACTGTCAAAGTAAAATTTTTATTCGATTTGGTTACTTTGCATTATAATTAGCTGTCATGTGAACACAGTTTGATTCGCATTAGTTATGTTCCCCAAACGAAGTTTGGGAACATATTGTTTTTACTTTTTCTGAATTTTTTCTTTGTTCTCCGGTACTTTTTTGTCCACGAGTGTTCTCGTAAACTACTCATCCCATCTAGGTGAAACCTTTTTAGGATCACTAGGTATGTTATGTAGATGTGCGGAACGAAGGTCATTTTGCGCGCACGTGCGTGCGTGTGCGCACACGTGTAACACGTGAAATGACCAATATAATAGATATAGCCGTAACTTTTTAAATTTTGGATGAAATGCTTTGAAACTCATAATATAAGGATATATAAGTAGCATAGACATGATGATATAGTCAAAATAGCAAGATCTCACGCGCATGCACATGCGCTTCGCTCCGATTGGCTGAAACTAAAAGTCTAAATATCTTTTTTGTTTTCAAACAAAATCCTTTGAAATTTTGAACATCGTCATACATTATGAAGATCTACAGCATGATATATAAGAATAATTATGAACGCACGCACATGCACGTGTGCTGCAATCTGATTGGCTAAAACTTTAAATGCCTACAACTTTCTTGGTTCTCAATAATACAAGTTGAAATTTCGAATATGAATAGATATAATGAATGCCTACATTATACTACTAAAAAAGTTAATGCAAGGACGTGCATGCACATGCGCCCGCACACAATGCATTAAACGACAGTATACTTGAGTTTTTGATATTCATGCAGAATTAAGAACTTCTAAATGTCAAGACATGTAACATACTGAAGCATGCAGATCTTTTGACCCTTGACCTTGAAACTGAGGTCAAGGTCACTGGTAACCTGAATAAAATGTTGATATTAGCTATTTACCAAAATCACCTTGACCTATGAACTTGAAATCGACCTTAACCTTTGTCCTTGACCCAAAGGTAAAAAGAAACATGAAGTACATGTACATGTATCTAGAAACACCTTTCAGAGTTTATTTCGGTTGGCAGGATAGAAGTTAGAGAGGTGGTGGTTTTAAATGACCTTGACCTTTCATCCAAATGTCAGAATCAATTCTAAGTTCTTGGAGTAAGATACAAGATTCAACTCCAACGTTAAATAGGTTAAGAATAAAAATACCCCCCCCTCCCCCCGCAACAACCAAACAAATCAAATTGATGGCAACGTAGAGAATCGCTGTTAAACTCAAATTACACCTCTGACCCACATAAAATTTCAGGAAAACTGCAGAAAAGAGCTCGAGGAAAGTGTATTAAAATATTTGATTTGAGTTTCCAAAGTATATACATGTAGAAATTATTAGTTTATACGGAAAAAATTACAAATCCTGTCGTGTTTAAAATTAAAGTGCAGATGAACAAAGTTGGTATATAAGCCTTTTATAGCCTATTTATTCAGATGTCGTTAATAGCATTCAATTCTACTGATTTGAAATAATATTTTAATACAAAGCATTCTTTGTTTATTTTACCTTTGAAATTTATTTGAATTTTTTTTTAGAATTACGCAATCCCCAGAAATAGCGATTTTCGGTATATTAAAAATCTATATACATGTACACTCCTTCCTTAATAATCAGGCATTTGCATTCATGAAAAAAATATTAATAAGAAGGTGTTTAACAATATTGGTCACATTAGCTGACACGAATGTCTTTTTAAACATCTCTTGTAAACCCCAGAAAGTAGCCCCCTATGCATTGGAAAAAAAGAATAGTTCCGGTCAAAAACCTTTATATATTTATTTACAAAGTATATAAAATTTACTAGGCACAGGTACCAGAGTTGTCAAAATGGCCTGAGAGGAAATATTAAAAAAATTCTGAACAGAAAGGAAAATCCCTTTTCCATGTATGGAACTACTATTGAATAAGTTAATTTTGATTGGTTAGCTATCGGCGAAATACCCTTAGTCGACTTTAACTCGCCTTGTCGTCGGAATAAAACCAACTTTGAGCCCGAGTTTAAAATAAGTAGAGAAATAAAATGTGAATCGATATATTAAAAAAATGACATATGCATGAAAAATGGTAACTTTATATATGTATTTCTTTCTTTGATTCGCGGGATAGAAAGATATGTTAATCGCTTAAACAACATGCCATAATCATCTTGCATATGCATGTACATGTACGTGCGCGCGCATGCAAAAGTTAAACGATATATAGTTGATAGCTGATATCATTGTAACTTTTATATTCTGAAATGAAATCCTTGGATACTTAACATATTTATAAAAGGTCTTAGAGGAATAAGGCACGAAAAGGGACATGGGGAGCGTTTGGGGAACATCTGTAACGGTCCCCGTTACAATTAGCACTAGTTTGATTTGCATTTAATTTAGTTTACTTCGCAATAATTTACTGCGAATTAAACTCTCCGTCTGAACAGGGCACTAGACTCTAAAGCCACATGACGTCGTAGTGTAAGTTTGGCATACAATACTACTTTAAAGCTTGAATGTAGCTCAAAGAAGCAAAGCACTGTGGGTCCAAAGTTACTGCAGAAAAAAATTTAGTATAATTTATTGACAAAAAAAATTGCACACAATATAATATTGCTCAGTTAATTAAATCAATATTTTATTATGTCATATGTTTGTTTCTTAGTTAAATTGCAAAAGAAATTTGTAAAAAAAAAAATGTAATAGTAGAGTTTGCTTTTTTTTGTGATAAGGCTGCAGAAATGGTTTGTTTGTTAATTAATTAGTCTATTGAAAATTTTTCAGTCATTTTATGATGCCACCACTTGGGATAGTAAGCTGCAAATATAGACTTGTACTCAGCACTTATTGCCTTTGAGAAGTAAGGGATCCTTTTCGTGCCAACACCCACACCTACTGTGACACAGAATCTTGGTTTATACAGTCTCTTTGGAGTAACCTGTCTCTAGCATTTAGCAGTAAGTATCAGCTTCTTATTGATACTTTGATTGATAATGTTATCATGAGAATCTCAGTCATTGACTCATTTAATATATTCTGGTGAATAGCTTCAATATGGACCTTTACTTGGAACTCAGGGTCATTATCCTAACATCTACTGTGAGGTTTTTAGGGTCTAATTCACTACAAATGTTGGGTGCATGGTTAGGGAACATAACTGAGTACATGTTTTTGTCTTAGGTTTGATGCAGTGAATTAAAATCAAGCCCAGCTTCATGATTATACATAGCGATTGCCCTACCACTAGGCTAGCATAACAGACAATGATGTATTTGGGTTATATAGTAAAAAACGCATAGGCAAACACTTATAATGAAAAGAAGCTTATCGAAAATTGAATTTTATTCCCAGTCTTTTAAAAATATATATGGAAAACTAAATGGTGTCCTGATAAGGCAATTTGTTAAAGTGTGTGTTAGGAACAATGTGCTAACACAGTGTTCTCAACACTGTTAGGCTAAGGCAACTTAGAACAACATGCAGTTGTGCTGATGCTCAACATGCTGCCATGCTAAGGCTATTCCAAGTTTTTTCTATGTTTAGCGTCCGTGTGCGCCTTGGTTTTTGACACCCCATGTTAGAAAAAACACACAACATCAGGAGTCCTGAAATTGATTAATTTAGGCAAAATTGTTGAATTTGTCAATTTCTCCAAATAATTCTGTACAGTAAGTTATATTTGGTGTATTGTAAGCATTCATTCCCTTGTTTTTGCTTAAGAATAGACATTTCTTCTATTTATTTAAAGTAGTTTAATTAGATCAAATCATTGAAAATCATTTTAATCCTGTGTTTTATGTTTTGGCTTCTGTGTTGTTGTTTTTTTTGCGAATAGATTGGTAGGTTTTTGAAAGATGGGTGGACGCTAAACAGAGAAAAAACTTGGAATGGCTTAATACAACTTTACACAATCTATTATTTGTGTAAGCTTGACGGCGTAGTGTAAACAGCCTGCTGAAACTTTGTTACAAACGCACTAAGTACATTGTCACCGTGTTGTCATAAGCACACTAGCCCATTCTCATAAGCGTGATAGCACATTTTTACTTCACGCTAGCATGTAAGTGTCTTAAACAATTAGCATGCTGTCATAAACTTAGTAGCATGGTGTTTTAAATGAGCTAGAGCAGCATTGTTACTTTGCGCTAGCTCATTGTTTCTTATGCGATGCTGTTTTGTCACTTGATTAGTGCATTGTTCCTAATGTGCTGTAACACCTTTATGAATGGCCTTATCCTGACACATAAAAAATCATAACCAGATACCATCTTTCTGACTGATTAGTCGGTTAACAACTGTTAACCATTACCATTCCTAATAAATTTTGACATGAACAAGTTATGTACATACCCTTTATTTGAAATCATGAAAAACTAATATGTTATTTATTACATCCTCAAATGACTGCCTGTAAACCTAAATTTATAAATGATTATAGAGTAGTTTTACAAATAATACACATGCAGAAACGTGACAGTATACATTTATTGACTGAGTTCGAGGGCAACATGTGTTTTGTCGGACCAAAGAACCAAACTGTCTGCCCGAGGCCGTTAGGCCGAAGGCAGACAGTTTGGTTTGAGGGTCCGACAAAACGCATTTTGCCCGAGAACTCTGTCAATAAATGTTTTGTTATACCTTTCATTTTATTATATAATTTTTGACATACATGTATTTTGTACTATATTCCGTAATGTAACATTAGATCTGTCATTGTTTAAAACCAAAGAATAAAAATGAGATTAAGCTCCGCCCACTCTGTGACGTAAGCAGTCCAACATCTCTCCGAGCAGTCCAACATCGATTTTTTTTTATGCCCGCTCAGCAAAACATTAAAAATGTTAGACTTTTTTCTGTATAGATTTGTATAGGAACAATTTTTTAAAGGTATAACAATATCTTATAACTAAGTTTGATGGTTTATCTTATCTGATAAGTTGTACTTTAAAAAAAAAATTTCTTTTGATAGGTGTGACTGTCATCTGAGTACTGAAATTTGATGCCAAGCATGATCATGATTTGCCAGAAGAGCCTCTTTTGGGAGATGACAAAGAATAAACAGCAGAATGAAATTGAAACAATCAACTGAATCAAGTCTCAGTTTAAGAAGATGATTTTAAATATATCATATTTAAATTTTGATTTGAGAAACAGACATAAATCCAAAAATATGATTATATCAATTGCTTTCAGTTTTTCAAGATAAATAAATTTTGTTGCAAAATCTAATATGTTTAATTTGGAATAAATGTTCTTTTAAATATTTGTCAGATCTTGCATGTTTACATCTGTATTGAGGCCTTCCGCTTCCAAGGGAAGACATACCAATTCTAATGGTAAAGATGATAGAGGTCTGTCTTCAGTGGCAATATATAAGATCTAATATGTGTATTTTTACAGTATAATTGAAGGAACATTGCTATCTTGGCATAAACAACTAAAGCATTAACAAATGTGCATGATTCAGAACAAAGGACATGTTATTTCAAACACAAGATCAAAGAGATGTCCAGTCACATTTCAAAGTCAACAAAGCACAAAATCTGTTTACAGTTTAGCTCAAATGAGCTAAAGCTGTAGTAAAATTTTGAAAATTCACCCATTATCATCTTTATCTTAAATTCTTCAGAATTTCATTTCCTTCTCAGAACAACTGGACAAAGTTAAGTTAAACTTGGCACAGAGCATTCCTTAGTGTAGATTTCTGTGATTTAGTGATTTTCATAGGGTCACATTGACCAGCATTTTTCTCAAAATTGCTTTTAGACAGAAACATAATATTTTCAGTGATGATAGAGCTACATGTGCTGATGTGACACATACCTCTCTCTTTCTCCGGAAGTGCAGCACGTCGGCGCTCGCTATGGCTTGTAAAAAATCCCATCGGGGATTTAGAAAATGTTCACACCTTTTCTGCAATATCTTTTTACATGTTAATATTTTGTAAAGACATTAAGAACAAAAGTTGTGAAGAATATCACGATCTTTCAAAGGATATCAACTATAAAGGGCTTGCCCCTATAATTAAGGACTTAGAGGGACCAAATTTTTTTCCTTAATATCTGAAAAAAACAATTGAATTTGTAATACGTCAAAGAAGCAAAGTTGTTCTAAATGTCAAGCTTAATCTATTGAATTCGTCAAAATGCGTCTGGTGACGTTGCTTCCGGTCAAACCGAAAGTCATCAGAAAGTGCATATTTTTGTCATTCTTGACAAGGTTTTGGGTAACATATATCACTGAAGGCATTAAACTTAATTTTTTGTCAATTCACATCACTTTTGGTCAAATCAGAAGTAGCCAAAAAAGCTTATTTTGAAGGTTTTGACTCAAAATTGAAATTATAAAGTCACTGGAGACAACTTAGCTCATTGCTTTTTTTTTGTTGACGTCACTTCCGGTCAAAACAGGACGGAAGACCTACTCGTTGCTTTGCAACGAGCTTTGCTCTAGTTATTAAGGTCTTCCGTCTTCACGGAAGACCTTATAGTGATTCTACTGTTTCTTATTATTATTATTATTATTATTATTATTATTATTCTTATTTTTTAGACAAATTTTGTGCACGCGATATCTCGAGAACTATTCATCGGTTTTTCATCAAACTTTCAGGGATGATGCGCTCTTATATGCCATTGTTACATTTGGAAGAATTTTGGAACAAGTCGCTTCCAGTGCCAAGTTATGGCCATTTTCCTGATTTTAAAATGAAATTTTGTCAGTTCGAGATCTAAGGAACTAGTAAAGATATGAACTGGAGACTTATTGGAGAACATAGGACATGACTTCTAGATATGCGGAATGTCCCTTTCGTGTGTCGTCGGTACTTCCGGTTGCTACCGGAAGCGAATTAAAAAAACCAAAATTTTCAACTTTTTTGTTTTTCATTATTTTTCTTCGCTTTTTATGGTGATAATAGAGACAGTTTATTGGATGTGAAATATGTAATTTGTTTTTGAATTGATCAAGCCAATCTCGAGATATTCGCATTTAAAAATTTGAAGCGGCGTTCCCGATGGCGTAATGGTTAGCGCGTTGGATTTTCACGCGAGCGACCCGGGTTCGATCCCCTGTGTGACCGAAATTTTTTTATGACTTTTTCAGCTAGATTTTTCGCTTTTTATTTCAGAATCGGACGGAAGACCTCTCGTTGCTCGCAACGAGATCGTTTCTAGTTATTATTATTATTCTTTTTTCTTCTTATTTCTTCTCCGGTACTTTTTTGTCCGGAAGTGTTCTCAGAAACTGTTCACCAAACTAAGTTAAAACCTTTTTAGGGTTAGTAGGCATGTTGTGTAGATGTGCCGAACGAAGGTCATTTTGCGCGCATACGCATGCACGTGCGGGCGCGTGCAATGAGTAAAATGACTGATATATTTAATATGGTTGTAACTTTTATATTTTTTGATAAAATGTTTTGAAACTTATTATATAAAGATATATAAGTTGTGTAGATAAGATGACATGGTCAAATTTGCATAAACTCACGCGCATGCACGTGCGCTTTGCTCTGATTGGCTGAAACAGAAATCTGAATCTCTTTTTTGTTTTATGATGAAATGCTTTGACATTTATAATATAAACATGCATTAGGATGTACTACAATATGATATATAAATTTTTTCATGAAATCACGCGCATGCGCGTGCGCTGCAATCTGATTGGCTGAAACTTTAAATGAGTATAACTCCCTTGGTTTTCAACCAAACAGCATGGGATTTACAACATAGATAGACATAAAAGACTCCTACAGGATGGTATGGTCTCCATTCACATGCATGCACGTGCGTGCACGTGCGCTTTGCTCTGATTGGCTGAAACAAAAATCTCAATATCTTTTCCGTTTTTTTTCAAATTGCTTTGAAATTTAAAACATAAGCATACTTTAAGATGTCCTACAATATGATATATAATAATTGTCATGAAAATACGCGCATGCACGTGCGCTGCAATCTGATTGGCTTAAACTTTAAATGGCTATAACTCCCTTGTTTTTCAACCAAATAGGATGGGATTAAGAACATTGACAGACATAATGGACTCCTACAAGAAGGTATGGTCATCATGCACATGCGTGCACGTGCAAATGAGTAAAATAGTGTAGACAAGATTATATCGTCATTACCCTCATGCAATCACATGCGCACGCCTGCATTGCTTAAATTTGAAATACTTGGTATACTTTTGGGAAAACGTAATTTACGTTTTAAATGCATAGATTTTGCCTTCATTAATGAAACTTACAGGGAATATGGCACGAGAAGGGAGTTGGGGAGCGTTTGGGGAACATCTGTAACGGTTCCCGTTACAATTAGCACTAGTTAAGGTCTTCCGTCTTCAGCGGAAGACCTTACTGTTATTCTTAGGTTTCTTTTCCACTATTTTTATTATTATTGTTTTTTTTTCTTACTGATTTTGTGCACGCGATTTCTCGAAAACGGCTCGATCGATTTTCATGAAACTTTCAGGACTGATGGAACATCAATCAAACCTGATAGATAATTTTTTGTTTTGATGACGTCACTTCCGGTTTCGAGATTTCCGCGATTTAGTGATTTTCAAAGGGTCAGTTTGTCCGAGAGTTTTCTCAAAAACGGCTTAGGATAGAAACGTAAGTTTTTCATCGATGATAGAGCAACATGTGCTGATGTGACACACACCTTTCTTTTTCTCCTGAAGTGCGGCACGTCGGCGCTCGCTATGGCTCGAAAAAAGTCCTATCGGGAATTTAGAAATTTTTCACTCATTTTTTGCACGTTAATATTTTGTAAAGACATATAGAACAAAAGTTGTGAATAATGTCACGATCTTTCGACATATATCTACAATAAGGGGCTGGCCCCTATATTTAAGGGCAAAAAGGGGCTGAAAGTTTTTCATTAATATCTCAAAAAGTATTGAGAATTTGTAATACGTCAAAAAAGCAAAGTTGTTCCAAATGTCAAGCTTTATCTAATAATGTCGTCAAAATTCGTCAGGCGACGTCACTTCCGGTCAAACCGGAAGTAGTCGGAAATTGCATATTCTTGCTGTTCTTGATAAGTTTTTGAGTAACATATGTCACTGGAATGATAAAATTAAATTTTCCGTCCGTCGTCATCACTTCCGGTCAAACCGGAAGTAGCCAAAAATAGCTCATTTATTCAGGTTTAAACGAAAAATTGAATATAAAGTCACTGGAGACGACTAAGCTCATTGTTTTCTTTTGTTGACGTCACTTCCGGTCAAAACAGGACGGAAGACCTACTCGTTGCTTTGCAACGAGCTTTGCTCTAGTTATTATTATTTTTCCTTTTTTGGGACTTGAACTATGTTCAATCTCCCATGGTCATCACGTATTTAACATGCGCAGTAATTTGTGTTGATTACATAGAGACGAAAGCGAGGCTACTGTGTCAGCTGATTTACTCCGATGATATTCAATAGAAAACATGCATAAACATCCACGACAAATAGTTCGTGTCATTTTCTCCTGAATTCATCTAATTTTCATATTGTAAGTAAATCTAATGATAAAGTAATCTTATTTTGAATATTAGACTTCGTTCAAAGTAATATGTAAAACTAAATTAAAGAACCATGAAAGTTTTTCGTAATGGAACTCATTTTTAGTGTAGCGTCATACACTGAAAGAGATACGAACGACAGCTCTACATACTGGCGGCAAACGTTAAATTTAGTCTTATTCAAACTTTTCATGAACATTTTCTTGGTTTAATTGAATTCGTTAATGCATAAAAACTTATAAAACATGCGTATTTATTACTTAATCCGCAGTATCACCTGCCAAAAGCGGTAAAACTAGTATCTGTTATACATATTCAAACCAAAAACGGACACCGGTGTTTTCGTAAAATCGCGATTAAAAACAACAAAAATGAAGTATATTTTTTTTAATAAAAGGAAAACCTCATTTACATACAAGATAATTTGCACGGTTACAAACTCTCATAAATATCACTGTTTTTATGTTTTGTCAATAAATATTTGTTTTTAACTTGGTATAGTTGCTCTTTTCCTCACAATATAAAAAAAGATTAAGTTCTGACGTACTCCTTGTATGATTTTCGTGTAATTGAAATACATTTTTATTCACAAAGAAGTTTTAATACAACAAACCTGTTAGCTCTTAAAAGGATTCTGTGTAAAGCACAACGGCAATGTGTAAAAAAGATTCTATGAAAATTTTGTTCAGTTGGTGTTAGATAAGTTGCGAATAAGAGATGGGTATACCTAAAGTGTAACAAACAGATGGACGGAAATCACGATTAATAAATTCCCTCCCGCTTTTCAAGCAGGGGGTATAAAAAAGGACTAATGTAGACAGACAAGCATTATGGCCCATGCTTTTTTTTTTTGCTATTCAAAGTCTCTGAATGTCTTTCTCGATCAAGATTGTTCCGACTCAAAAAATGTGAAACAGTAATCTGTATTTGAAAAAAAAACCCAGACATAATAATAATTAATACATGTAATATTGTTCACTCACTAAACCTCCCGATCAAAGATTTTATTTACACCATGTTCAACTCCCATGAGTGCTTTCAGTACTTTGATTCATAGTTAGAGCGATATCTCAGCTGTGCGTGGACGGATCTAAAAGATTTTTACAGGGATGATGCATAATGAGAATATCTCCAGACGTGTTTTTCATTTTTTCGAAATTCACCTTCGTTCGCGATTTTGGGGGATTTTTGTTTTTTTTAAAAGGCAATTTGTCCAGCAGTGTTCTCGAGAACGGCTAAAGATATGAAAGTGAAACTCACTGAGGTAATAGAACATCGATCTCCAATATGAACAACGACCTTTATTTTTCGTCGTCGGCACTTCCGGTTGCAAACGGAAGTGATTTCAAAAAGTCCAATTTTTCAACTTTTTTGTTTTTCGATATTTTTCTTTAGGATTTACAGGGTTTATAGTGTGTCTAATGAGAATTCTAAATATGTGTTCCGTGTCTTGATGCGTGCATATATTGAAAAGATATGACCAAACCAAACTTTGTCCCACTGTCGGGGGTTCGAATCCCGCCGTGGGCGTTCCCAAATTTTTTCATTGTTTATGCCATTTTTTCATTGTTTATGCCATTTTTTCAATTGCAAATGCCTTTTCTCACGTTTATAACATGTATAAAATATTTTGCCGATTTTTAAAAGCTATATTTAAAGATATTTTGAGGTTTACCTGTTATAATCATGATATATGTTGAGATACTGCTGTAAATGAACGTAAACAAAAAAAAATCTGAAATGGGTTGATGCAGCTAAGATCTCTAACGAAAAGTCGGTCGGAAGACCGTTTGTTGCTCTAGCAACACGAACGCATCTAGTATTCTTACTATTTTCGTATTGACCAAATTTTGGAAATGACCTTTGTCCGGTCCATTTCTCCAGAACAGCTTAAGATATGAAAGTTTACTGTGTCGGATATCATAGATCATGACTTGAAGATGTGTCGAACAACATTTTGTCCGTCGTCAATTCTTCCGGTCGTCACAGAAAAGGGGATTAAAAGTCGATTTTTAAAATTTCTTTGTCTTTCTTTCTATCTTTTTCTGTGATATTCATGGCATAAGTAAAGGCCTCTATTTGCTGATTTTACGTATAACCAGTTTCTTGATCTGATAAAGAAGGAATTAAATATCTTTGAATGTCTTAGAACTTTCGCAAACGTAGGTTTAGCGTTTCCTTAAACACTAAAAAATATTAATTTCTTTTTCTCATAAATAGACTGCGCGAGAGGTAATACACATTGTACCAATGTGCAGGTACGGTCTTCCCCGGGATCGGGAATGGACCTTTAGAAAGCCTTCCCTGGTTCAATAGAGACGAGATATTAGCAAATAAAATGTTGAAAACATATATCATGTGTGTGCATCTCATTATCCCCCCCATTGTTTTGTAAACTGTAAAAAACCTATCCCCACCTTTCTAACTTATTGAAATGCATGCTAATTCCGCTTTAATGTTTTACATTCTACAAAAAATGACCTGGACATTTATATAACAAGGCACTCTTCTTGAAGTTAAGAAAATGATAAGGCTTAATTCTTTCTGCAAAATAATGCTAATTTACAAGTCTATATTCAAGACAGCCCCCCACCCCCCCCCTCGGAAGCGCGCAGCCAGGTAGAATTCTTAGATATAACATATACAACTTACAAGTAACGTTTTAAAAGTTTCATTCAAAAAAAAATTAGTTCCCCTAATGTCATCTGATAATTTGCTATCATTCATTCTTCCTATGTTTTGTCTGTAGAATTTATAATTATTTCATTAAAAAAAAAAATTATCTTGAGAAAATAAAGATTGTCAGCTGCATTTATTAACATATCGCATTTTCTTGTATATCTTTTACTTGCATATAAATAATGTCATTAAACATGATTTAAAAAAATAAAAGAAATCGAACTCAATTTTCATCTTTTTTAATTCATTCATAAATCCTTGGATCCGCTTGCAGCTGCGCGGTGGCCTCATCGCTACTGTAAACAATTCATTCATCACGCCGAAAATGTTCATGATTCCGCTAAACTAAGAAAGTTTACACATGGTTTATCATCTCATATCAAACATCAGACCTGTCCAATGCAGAAATGCTCGAGTTAAAGAGGAAAATTCAGGAATTATTTTGCGTCGGCCATATTTTGCCGTGAACCTAGGCGACATTTTGTAATTAAGGTCTTCCGTCTCCAACGGAAGACCTTATTGTTTTCGTTCGGTTTCTTTTTCCCTATTATTATTATCATTATTATTTTTTTTTCTTACCGATTTTGTGCACGCGAGTTCTCGGAAACGGCTCGGTCGATTTTCACGAAACTTTCAGATCTGATAGATATTGGTCTTATTGGAAATTTTTTATATGTACGTCGTCACTTTCGGTCGTGAGATATGGACAATTTACTGATTTTCAGAGGGTCGGCTTGTCCTGGCAATCACTCCAAAACGAATAAAGATATTGACTTGAGATTTTCAGTGAAGGTAGAGGAATGATTGCTGAATTGCTTTTTTGAGTCTATATCTTTCCAGCGCAAAAGGCGATGAAGCTCGCCTGAGCCGAAAAATAGGCTCAGAAATATCTCACACGTTTTCTCTGATATCTTGATACCTGTCAATAATTTGTTTAAAGATAGATAATAAAATTTGATCAGAATTAGATTTTCTATCGTTTGATATAAAGAAAAGGGGTGTGACCCCTCAAATAAAGGGCAAAGAGGGGCCAAAAGTCTCTCATCTATAACCCTTTATTTATCAATTTTTTGCTATAAATAACTGAAGCAAAAATGTTTATCATAACAAGCTGCATCAATGCATTGTAAAATTGTGATAATATGTTACTTAATAAGGGGTCATAAGAGACCAAAATGCTCATTCTTGGATTCTTTATATCTCCAAAAGGGGAAATATTTTGATAAGCGGTATCGAGTAAAAGATGCTCAGTGTTGTCTTTTAAACATTTTACAACCATTCTATATATACAAAAACGTCCCACTAAGGATGTAAAGGACTGGCCCCTAAATTTTTCTTTCCTACATAGTTCGAAAACGGAAAGAAATTTCTCTATAGATGTTGAACAAAAATTCTTTGAAATGAGAA